>NC_061511.1:36775265-37054941 GCF_022539505.1 Lolium rigidum | reverse complement strand
GGCAAGAAACCCTAATGGCATCTTTGACTAGACAAACTACTTTACAAAGCTACTTTAATCATAGAAGACACCGGAGTCCTCTTTAATCAGGGATGCTTTGACCGTCATCCTTCTCTTTATCGTCAGCCCTTCGTCTAAAGTTACTTTGCTTAGCTCATCTTTGTCTTCTAGCTCTGGAGAGAATCTTTGACCAGTCCTGCCGACCTGCTCGTTCTTCCGGTGGCCCGGTATCTTCTTACCTGGTTCCGGCATACCCCTCTTGGGGATACCGGCTTAACTTTACTTAGCTGAGTTCTTATCTTTAAGTTTCGGTACGAACATTAAACCGGTATCTTGATGGCTCAAACCATCCGGTTTGACATGCCTTTGGCATACCGGGGGTCATCCCCCCAACATTACTCTGTCTGTTGTACTTCAGAATACCTAACCCAAGATGACAATGTGATGATGAAGAACACAGTACGGTCTTGAGTATGCATGCATGCTTGCTGATTGAGAAAGGCGGGGTAGGCAATCATTCTAGCAATCTAGAATAGCTAATCATTACAGAATATTAGATTCGATAATCGGTCTACTTTTTTATTACAAAAGTAGGTAAAAAGGCGTACTGACACTGATATATTTGATTAGATTTATTTGCAGTTGTTAGCTCTGATGTAGTTTAATGAGCAATAAGACAGGAAAAATTGTCGTATTAGTGGAAAACGCCACCTGGGAGTATACAATGAAGAAGTGTGTGTACCTTGGTGGCTTAGTTGAATAAGATTGATACAATTGTAATATTTCCACAATATCATCTACCCTCTTGCATTACTTAGTTTTGAAGAAAATATCTCTCTAATGCATGCATTATAAAATTATGATCAATCATAATAAAATAAGATTGATACGGACAACCAGGAAGCAGATGAGTGGCAAATAAGATTTTGTCTTTATATATGCATGTATGGTGAGATTATGATGAGACCACTATCTTTACTCACAACAGATGAAAATAGTTGTGATTATTTTTCAAATGCATATTTCATGTAAAAAATATGGACAACTCCAAAATAAAAGACTAGCAAAATACCGGTGATTATTTTGAGATCTGGGCATAGTCTTGATAGTGACAATGTCTTTCTATAATATTGTACAATGAATATGTGCATGTGCTTTTGTGACTAATCTTAACAAGATTGATTCTATATTACATTTCCCCAATGATAAATGAATCCCTTGCCATTACTTAATTTAGGTGGAATCAAATGTTTGTGATTATTTTTATAAACGATCTCTTTGTCCAGAAATATGGACAACCACACACACCAGAAGAGCGGCAAACATTTTAAAAAAAATTACATGCATGCGAATGATTACGAAAACACAATCATGACTCAAAATAGGCGAAAAAATCTTCATGACTATCTTTAAAATCTATCTTTGTCGTTACAAGTATAAACAACCACACACACAAATATTGTAAAATAGTGAAGTTTTGAGAAAAATGGATAGCAGAATAAAGATCAGAACACGATAGTCACCTGCAATCGAAATATAAATCTTTTTTGAATTGTACTATAATTTTATTTTTTGAAAGGGAAATTGTAAAAATCTAGATGAGGATTATAGTATGTTTGTCAAACTTAGTGCTAACATAACGGATTAATTTAGTACCATCAATTTAAAAATATTTTTCCGACTATGAGAAATTTCCACATATTTATGGATATGAATTTTTTGAATCCTTCAGATTAAGTCAACAATCTTCCATACTTCCTTATCATTTATCTTGGTAGTTTAATTTTAGAAATTAAATATTACCTAAAAAGTTTTGTAGAACAATAATTTTAGAGATATTATGTGATCAGCATGGTTTCTAAATACATACATGTATCATTAATTAATTCGATTTTAATGAACATGTGCATTGCATATAACTGACAATTAATGATAATACAAGTAATGATGGACAAACAATATTGGTCTCGAAAGACCGATACAAATCAAATAAAAGAGAACTGCAAGAAGGCCTACTTCTATGTAAAGATTGCTTATACAATAAATACAAATAAGAGCATTCATAAAATATATTGCGCAGACCATGAAAATCAAGGAATCAGTAATTGAGCACAAACTCCATATAAACTTCATATAACTAATGAGATTTTTAAGCCCCCCCCCCACCCCCCCAAACAATGTAATTTATTTTAATGTTATGGTAACAGTAAACTATAGTAGCAATCATTATGAAAAATATAGTTTTTGTATAATTATTATAAAATGGTGAGTTGCTAATAATACTTTGAAACACTAGAGTAGCTAATTATTATAAAACACAATAGTAGGTTATCTATTTTTTCCAAAAAAAAAAACAAAATGAAGTCAATCTAGAAAATTGGAGAGAAATGATTCAAAAAAATCTAAACTATGCAATCATTCTTTAAAACAACAATATTTAATCATTCTAAAATCCTAGGGTACGTATTCTAGGGTGATTTAAAATACTTAGGTAATTGTCCCTAGTGATAAGTTGACTAGTTTTTCTTGCAGTAGTTAGCTATGTCATATTAACAGGTAGGCCAATTAAACACCTAATGTAGTTTTAATGAGGCATAAGATAGAGACAATTTCCATACTAGTAGAAAATGTTGCTTCATCATATTATACAATGAAGTAAGTGTATACCTTTGTCACTAAGGCTAAGAAGATTGATACTGTAGTATATTGCCAAAATATCAATGAATTCTTGTTTTACATAGCTTAGCAAGAATCAAATACACGTGATTATTTTTATAACCAATCTTTGTGATTACAAATCCAGAAATTATCGCAACCAATGAATGGAAAAAATGCGGTGATGTTGGGATCGGTGCATGCTAAAATGAAAATTAGAAAAAGATGGTGATCGCAATATAGAAACACATATTTCCATTGATATAAATATATTTTGAGAGTTGGTCCATCTGTATTTAAGTGTGTCATGCTATCTCGTAAGATGTTCCATGCCAATGCATCATGCTCTCCAACACCACCCCTACTCTAGGCGTGAAATAAGAGTATTTTAAAAAATATTTTGAGAGTTGGTCCATCTGCATTTAAGTTTTTGAAAATAGTCATGTTGGTTTATTTTGACTGCTCCTATATTCACCGTGGATACCAAAGGGATCAATGTTCGTGTCAACGCCACTAACAACATGCACATGCAGGTTGCAGAGACCAAGCCAGAAGCAAGGGTATTCGATGTAAAAATTAACATGTCTGGATCTTTTCTTAAACTTCAACATAAATCAAAACCTAATCTAAAAGAATTTTTAAGCATACTAGTACAAATGCCCGTGCGTTGCTACGGGTCCTCAAATTTTATTTCTCAATGCACAAATATAATTCACAACTCACTATAAAAATTCAAAACTATTGTCAAATACCATTGTTTGAGAGTTTGAGTATCTACTATTGTCAAATACCATGCCATGTACTCTTTAGTTTCACAATGATAGAACATGAAAGACGATGCAAAACCTGGAAGGTGATCTACAATGCAAACCGGAAAATAACTCATAGTGAAGGTATAATACATGTTGAACAGGGTGTTTCTACACCCGGGTGCATATGCACCCTTTATTTGAAATGCATATTAAACATATTTTAAAATGTTAGAAAAATACAAATAAAAATTCCCCGTGTATACCTTGACATATTACATGCTTACAAAGTTGTTTCAGCAAAAACTGATATGTCTCGTGCCTTGTGCAAAAAAGACAAATCTTTGGTGCTAAAATAGTCTATTTTTTGAGGCATTATTTATCTTTTTTACACAGGGTAGAAAAATTGTTGGTTTTATGTGAAACTTGACGTGCACACATAGAACATGTCCCTCTATATGCTAAATTTTTTTACTAAATTTTTTATGTTTTGGAAATATGGTTTATACATACCAGGTGCATATGCACCCGGGATCAGATTTGGTTTTCCGATGTTAGATGATAATATTGAGTTATCTTAATTAGTGGTAGTAGAATTACAATCAGTTTATTTTCAGACCAGAGCATCAACGAACACATCAATATCATCATGTCACTCTTTAAGAAAATGTTCATCTTTTCACCTTTCCAACAAGCCCCTCAACTTCACCTCTTTCACCATTGCGTTGTTGTAGTCACCTCACTAACAATGCCAACAATGTATTTCATAGTCATCTCATCCAACGTGTCACTCCAATGGACTCAAAGAGATTGAACAATCATTATGCTACTCAGAGTGCAACTCATAAGAATGCAATGTCAATATAATGTCCTGCTTTATTTACATTCAAAAATGGTGTGTAGCTATATTAGACATTTAAAAAATCGTACAAGAAAAATACAAAATTTATATTCGACTAAGATTATTGCTTGGTAGGTCCGGTAAGTCGACGGCTCATCTGGTTGTGGTGAAGATCCTGCAAAACCATGAGAAAAATAAACCTATATTCTCTCAACCCGCTCTGCTTCCCAACAAGTAGTACCACACACAAGTTCAAATAATCATGAATCCTCTGTGCTCTTTCATGCAACAAACACAAGCAATCAAAATAGCATCATAGGATAATTAATAGAGCTTCTACAACGAGAACATGTACAAGAATTGGCACTTGCTGCTGCTCTAGTACAGTATGTGATCCGCTGAGTGGGACTCACGTGAACGTCGGGTACGTTTTAATCTGATGCATACATCATGCAGGCATTGATCGGCCGATCGACCGAATTAAGAATCGCATCACAGCCAAAAGAAATCATCCACCGCCCTTTGGCGTATTCTAGCGCATTCTAGCGCGTACTCAGGTGAGGGCAATCCCACGGCCGCCACGGCGTGTATGCATTCCCGTGAACGTCGGGTAAGTTTTCATCTGATGCATACATCATGCAGATATTGATCGATCAATCGACCGAATTAAGAATCGCATGGTGCACACAACCGGACAGCCCAAAGACATGTATGCACGCACGATGTGCACCTTTGCATCTCACACATGCTGCTGCAATACTACATGATCTATTTTTGGTTCCGTTGACGAATCTATCCTTGATGGTCGATGGCTTATGTTGTAGAGGAGCTAGACTTGTAGCTGCGTACGTGTGGACTGGAGCAAGGCAGCAAGCCCTGGCCGGCCGGCCGGCATTGGTACGATCTAGGCCAGCATGCTCTTTTTATATAAAAGAGTTTTGGCTCTTTTTTTAGATAAAAGTCCAAACCAGCAGGCTCTTTTCGTTGCCCTAATCGTATTTCTCTGCAGATGAATCTAATACGGTGTAATTAATACATAATATTTTTTTATTTTGTAGATGAATCTATTATGCACGGTCGATGGCTTGATGCAGGAGAGGAGGATGTGTTCCTTTTTTTCGTGTGAAAAGGGATGCCATCGGCTGCCGTCTGATGGGCTGCCGAGCGGTGAAACTTCAGCAAACTGGTGTTGCAGCTGTTCACCTCCTCGACACCGTCAGAGTTGTGTGGTATGTTGATCCTGTATTACTGATTGGAGAATAAGAAAAAGTAGCACAGCATACTTCTCTTGGCAAGAAGGTAAGTGGATTTGGCTATTTAGGATAATCTACAATTCTACATGAAACCATGTCTGCTACCTGATTTTTGTTTACCAACTATATACGAGCATCACCCAACAACATCCTAGAATTGGTATAATTGCAGGAGTTAGTCATGAAATGCATTTTTACTAACCTGTTGCTGAAATGGCTGAGGAGTTTGCTATCCCTGCCCAGACCCAGCACCAGAGCGCCTCATACCTGCGCGCGGACCCTGAGGCCTTGTTGGACAACTGGAACAAAGTAATTTGGCATATGGGCACCACCAGGCCTCATGCCTGGAACAAGCTGTTGCTGGAAACCGTATCCCGGCTACATGAGAGTACACATGGGATCAATATCCAGCTGTCATAGTTTTCATTCAAGTTCATCCAGGTAAATTAAGCACCGGTAGAAAGCATGTATATAACATAATGAACAGAATGACTACAATTTCGAGTGAAATGTCAAATGAACAAGACCAGCCAAAAAGGTGTTCAATGTGACCATCCCAGTCCAGAAGAACTAATGCAATAATGTTGGCAGGTGAAGAGTACTACATTGCCAGATTTAATTGAACTCGAGACTCCAGAGTACCTTCCCAACCGAACACACATGGAATTAAGAATAAATTTGATACTGAACACTGATATTCTTTCACTCATATCGAAGTGATAAACCATTACTCCCGACTGAACACATGGCATTAAGAATAAATTTGGTACTGAACACTTCATATTGTTCTCAAATAAAAGTGTTAAACCTATTGTTAAACCATTACTGCCAAAGAATATCTCTATTTACACACACACAGCATTGCCAAAATCCTGTGACATGTATGATAAAATAGTACAATTCATATTGTACAACCTAGTGCTAACTTATTTTGTTTACCATGGAGATATATTGCTTCTCCTTCATTACACTTACATGGGGAGAACCTGTAGGTAACATTAAGTTCAGAATTAAAATAAGAATAGAGCTTATAGCAGTACCTGAGGGGGCATCATAACAGGTGGAGCTTGCCCATAGAAGACTTGCTGCCCAAGAGGAGCCATGGGAGGGTACATGGGAAATTGAGGAGTCATCGAAGGTGTCACTGGTACAGGCGCATCTGAGAGAACTGAGCCTGAATGATATGAAATTTGTTACCATCAGCATATTAATGATGAATGGTCAAATATAGTTAAAGCAGCCTTGTCCAAATCTCAAGAAATTTCATCAAAAGCAGGAGCCATGATCAATTAAGTATTACATGAAACAATATTAAACCCATAATTTAAATTGATGTGTAAACTATGGAAGTGCCCATCCTCTATTCCTCCAAACATGAACAAAGAAGTTTTGCTGAGCACCACGATTAAAATACAAAAGCTTAAGTTCATAATAAGAATTATAATAAGATCAAGCCATGTAGGATAAAGTTCATCGTGCTAGAAAATATTGAATCATGTCAGATGGAATTGCAATATCCTTGCAACATTTCCATACCTGCATTTCTCCCGCTTTGCAGCATGTTGTAGCCTGTAGGAGGTATATGTTTGAATGTGAGAAAGGACTCCATTTTTTGATTTGATCCGTTAAGTATACTGCCTGCCAAACATCTCCCATCCGAGCCCACCTAGAGAAAATACCAATGATTAGACAACCTCTAAACAACGAATAATCATGAGAAAATTTATGCAAGTGCAAGACTACATGCAATGCTCCTATTAACTCTACCTCCGCCACCGAGCGCCGTCATCTGACTCTTATATTCTTTTGAGATGTGTACTCTCCCCAACGTGAATAACGTCCATGTGATCCCTTGCACACATGATATTACTGAACAACAAAAGCAGACCAAGAATTAGAGGTTCTGCAAGAAAGCATTCCATATTGCAATGAACATGGGAAGAACATGAAAGAAAAATTTGTATTTTTTGACCACGCCTGCTATGCAAGAATAATCTCTGATTAGACCACAAGCAGCTACCATATCATCACTGTACACCCTATTCTAAACCAAATATATATCATGCCAAATTTCATACAGGGAAATCGATGTACTACTAAAACTACATTGTGCATATACATAGGGCATGGAGATACAGAGGAGAATAAGCATGTATGAGCATCCAAGATTACCTTGCACCTTAAAGGAGAATAAGAATGTATGAGAGCATCCAAAATTATCCTTTGGAGCTTCCATCTACTCAACACAAAATAGCATATCGCGTTGATCCAAAATCCTTGTTGAGTTCCTATCAGGCTCACCTGCAACCAAGGGGGCAAAGGGCCGCAGAGCAGGATAGATCAAGGACAGAGGAGGATAGAGCAAGGACAGAGCAGGATAGAGCAGGGGCAGAGGGACGACAAAGCGGGTGTTGGGAGAAGTTAATGTAGAAGGCGAATGCTACACCCTTGTTGATTCCGTCAGCTGCGTAATCTCAGGGCTCCTCGTTAGCTGGAAACATCACTGCATCCAATGGAGATTATTTGCTAGAAAGTTAAGTATTGGAGAACAAAAAAAATTCAATTTTTGTACGAACATGTTAGCATTTCATTTCATGGATGTCAGACAATAGCAACCGTTGACAACAAAGAGATATTATGAATGACGAATCCACAGGTTGTCGGCCGGTGATGAGCTCCGTGCAAGAGGAGAACACGTCCGATTAATTTCTCCATCAACTTCCCTATCGATGCGTGCTCCGGGGACAAGTACCTATATTCAGCACAAATTCAGAGTTGACACTCGTGTAAGTTCCCCGTTTTCTTTCCTCTTGCTGAGATGAATGTTCGTGCAACAAGCCCATTTCAGAAGACAAATCATTGATTCTCATGTAGCAAGCACTTCAGTGATTACACCAAAACATCAAATATTCAATTGAAAGGGTAAACACAATTCAGATCTCAGGCCAAACAAAAATATAAATTGAAGTAGAACTTTTAGTTTTTTTAGAATATATCAACTTAAGTAGCTATGGCTGATACAAATTATTCCTAGCACAAAGTGGAAGTAAACTGCAGGTATGAAACAATAAACAAAACAACATTGAGCAAATACACCCTATGTATGAATAAATAAACCACAGTACTCATTTCTTTTCCCAAATTGGTGTCTCTAACTCTATAAAACTGAGCAAGATCAAAATGCAAAATGCTATGTCACACAACAAAGGGCTCTTGCACTTCCACAGTTGACAAAATTGTGTGTCCAAAATCATAGTATACATCAAAATTTTCAGACTCAGCTGCGCAAGGGTTGGCCCAGTTATACGCTTATACTAATTCAAAACAATGGGACATCCAGGAAAAAGTAAACATTGGGAAGCGAAGGAGGAACAGATCGAGGAATGGTGTTACCGGGTGATACATGACCCCGTCAGCTTTAGTTGACCAGTGGTGGCGAGCTGGGGAGGTACATGCTCTGAACCATGAAATCTGCATTGTATAAACAAAAAATGAGAGCGCTACAAAAGCTTAACTAACCATATATTCACTGCATCAATGTGGCCGATATAGTAAGGTGCTTGTAGGTGTTGTGCTTGAGTGATAGCTCTATACATCTAGACAATATACCAAGATAGCTAGCTAGCTTGTATGTGCGTGAGTGCTAGTGACATCAATCTAGCAGGCTAGCTTGTACGTGCAAGTTTCACAAGACAGGAATGAATATATCTCTCCCTTTCTGAAGAAAAATACTGCAGATTTTCTCCATTGTCTTTCTTACTATCTCATGAATTATGAAAACTCTTCCACCACAATATGCAGTATTATGGAAATGCCAGTAGATTTGGGACTGCCTACCTTGGCACCCGCCCGTATCTTGACATGTTCTCACTTCCGTGAGGAGACCGAGCGCGAGGGATACAACGGTGCACACGGCAGCGGCATGGAAGATGCTGCGGGATACCGCGCATGGATGAATCCTGGTCAAGACGCCCACGAGGATGCCCGGTACATCGCGACCTGGATTCAGACCGACGAGGTGTAGGCGGGTCTCTGGCTTGAGGAGGCCGGCGGAGGGAGCGGCAGTGAGGGGCTGGAGTCGCATCGCTGATCCTAGGCCGCAGCGGAGGGATCGTCATCCGGCGAGCTCGAGCTCCGCTTGATGGGCCAAAGACGAGCAGGGGATGGCCGCGGGCTAGCCCTGCTCCATGGGATGACGGATGCGGGGTGAGACGAGGATCGACTTGGTGACGATCGGCTGGCCAGGGGCGTGCGGAGGCCGAAGCAGCCAGGTCCAGGTGCAGCGGCGGCGGAGGATGTGTGGGAGGAACCCTACTCTTCTGTTTCTGTCACGAGGGAAGGATGACGAGCTCCGGGGCGAAGGTTTCGGATGCTGGGTTCAGGTTCCATCGAGTTCACGGCCTGGTAGCTGGGCTTCGGCCCAGTTGAGCCCATGCGGAACGACGAAGCGAACGACCAAGCGAACGACAGAAGGACGACGAAAATAAGGGGAGAAGGGGGAACACGTTCCTTCTTTTTAAGTAGTAGAGATTGATGATACCGTCGAGTAGTACGCCATGGTTGCATTGCGTGGCACCATGCGTAGGGCGCCATGGTCTTCGATGGTGGCGCCCCACTGATGGGAGGTTGTGAATAAAAGGTTAGATTGTGATTATTTTACATATTTAGTTCATTTTTATTTAAGTTTAGAAAAGGGTTAGTTCTCTTGGGTTTTGACGTATGCAATAGGACCGCTCACTACGCTGCCACATGAAGAGCTCAAGACAGAAGCAATAATGAAGAATCCATAGTATGTACGCTCTCCGTCCCACCAAAAGTATCTCAATGTTGTAAAATTTTAGATGTATCTATCTACTAAATAGTATCCAGGTACAATTAAATTTTGACAAAGTTGAGACATTTTTGGTGCGACGAAGGGAGTACGTGTTAGGTTGCATAAACATTGTTTCAGTTAAGCTGACATAAAATATATGGCTCTACTATACGTAGGTTTTGCTTAGTACTGCAGCGAGAGTGTGACGGCCTTGTTAGCATCTGCTTAAGCCACCGTAGCCGTAGCTATTCCATGAAAGAGATCCAGACTGCTGATACACTATGAAAATTAAACAGATTAAGTCACTACGGGAAAACACTACGTTGCTGTGCGACCAATCGCACGGCAAAGGGGTCTATTTGCACGGCAAAGGATTTGCCGTGCGTCGGCGCACGGCAGCGTCTGCACGGCAAAGCCCTCGACGGCAAAGACTACGTTGCCGTGCGCCTGTCCAAACCGCACGGCAAAGGCTCGTTGCCGTGCGCGCGCTCGTTGCCGTGCGCCCACTCCTTTGCCGTGCGCGCCGTCTCTGCCGTGCGTCCTGGAGGCTGCCGTGCGCCCAGACGTTGCCGTGCGCCCCGACGCTGCCGTGCCACCAAACGCTGCCGTGCGCTCCGACGCTGCCGTGAGCCCCGACGTTGCCGTGCGCCCGCTCGTTGCCGTGCTTCTCCTCTTTGCCGTGCGTCCACTCCCCAGCACGCACGGCAAAGGATTCTCCAGGGACACACACTGGCTTCCCAGGAGCACAGGCTTGCGCCACGTGGCGCCTTTGCCGTGTGTATGCACACGGCAAAGTGACCAAATGTCCTTTGCCGTGTGCATACACACGGCAAAGGCCCCTGGTTTTTTCATTTTTTTTCTGTTTTTCTTTAATCCCTGCATTTCAAAATTGCATTTCACATATATATAACATATACAACATATATATTCACCATAGCATCACCAAACACATGAACAACACCACAAATACATCGAGCACACATAGTTTATGCATAACAAGTGCAATGTCCACAAATACATCAAGTACAAGTGCAATGTCCACAAATACATCAACACACATCAAGTACAAGTACAATCCATAACAAGTGTAATGTCCACAAATCCATCAAGACCATGCCATCAACCTTATTGTCCTCCTCCGCTTCCGCCGGCCTCATTGTCATTGCCTTGTGAATAATTATCTATAAGGTTGATGGAATGAACATTTGCATTTGCATTTGCATATTGAACACTTGAACAAGTACAAGTAGCGGGTTGGGCACAAGAGGACTCACCGCGGTTCATGCTCCGGATGATGTTCATGTTGTTGACGGTGATAGGTGTCCCCGGGGTCCGAGTGGGCGGTGGCGGCATCCACATGGAGTAAGGTGGAGGAGGAAGACTCCCGGTGGAGTAGACAGAGCCGTATGGCTCATCAGCCAGCTCATCTGTGCCTGCTGCTGCTGCATCATCTGCTGCTGCTGTTGCATCCGCTGCATCATCCGTGTCCTGCTGCCGTCGGTACTCCGGAATCGTCCGCTCCATGTTCCGTGCGTGCTCCCGGGCCGCCTGCTCCTTCGCTGCCATCTCCTCCTACGTTGTGTTGCCGCGATGTCATTAACATTTCAATGGAAAGCATGTAAAGGAAATGTAGAGACCCGAGGAAGAACATACCCGTAACCGCTCGACAGCCTAGATCCGAAGCCCGTGGCCGGGGCTCTACCTCAGGCTGGCCGCTCTTACGACCACGACGGATCCGGCGGAGAGAGGGAACCCTCGCTGGGTCGACGCACCCGTCACCAAACCATAGGCGGCCATGCTTCAAGCCTTCTCCCGCAAGCACCGCGACCTCGTGGTCAAAGTCCTCGGCCTCCGGATTGGCCTCCTCGCCGTACTTCTGCTTGAACTTGGAGACATACGACGTGCACCGGGTCTCGGATTGCGGGTTAACCCACACGGACCCCGTCTCGAGATCAGGCGTCTTCCTTTGCTTCATCTTCTTTAGCACGGCAAAGACGTTAGGCTTCGCTCCCGTCCCGACTTCCCGCAAAAGAGAACATGTAATTGAGTGAAGTGACACACCCTTGGAGAGTTAACAAATATATAACATGAATTCAAAGAATGAAGGAACCATTAATTTGCTCACCTCCTTCCGCAGGTGAAGAGAGATGGGGATGCTGCCTTGGATATGCGATCCACCTCGCATCTCTCGCCCGCTTCTTCTTGCCCTCCTCGTGCTTCTTGAGGTACCGGGGGCATGTCCACCACATGACCATCGCACGAAAGCACCTATCGTCGTTGCCGACGTACCGAGGAGGGTTCTACATGCACAAGATAAACCCATTATGGTAAAATAAACTACATGGCGATAAAGAAATCAATAACACATAAATGCAAATACCTGCAAGTACTGCCACGGCTGCATGAGCGTGTCGCGAGCGTCCTCCTTACTCATGTGGACGAAGCGGTCGGCGTGCCAGGCGCGGACGCATTGAACACGTGCCTCGTAGTGCATGCCGGTCACCCTCTTCCTTGCAAGCTGGTGTAGGACATCATCGCACGCATTCTCCTTGCCCTCGGCCCTCTTGAAGAATTTCTGCAACATAGGTAAAACAAGGGGCATTAGTGCAATTATTGTGAACCAAGGAGAGTGTATGAATGGTAAGAAGTCAAAAGTCACGTACCCAGAATTTGGCAACAACCAAATCCGCCGCGGTGCCGCGGCCAAGAGGATCTTCCGCGAGGCTGTAGTGCGCCCACCTCCAAGCTACGTCGCAGCCACCATTAGGGAGATCGACTATCCCAGGGAAATAAAATCTAAGTAGGCCCCCAAGGATGTTCGAGTACCCACGTGGCGGTCTCTGCGTCGGGTCTTCAAACTGGAACGAGCTGCACCATGAAACGACAACATCAATATGTATGTGATAATAATTTTGATAATGACAAAATTGCGATAACGAAGTGCCAAAAATTAACATGTACCTCCTTCCATAGGGCACAAGAACAACGTGCCTGTAGCGCCAGCTCTTCAGCGAGGGGAGCTGTGTTATCCCACGCCGATATGGCTTCCTATCACGTGGCCTCAGCCTCTCCACAGCTGGAACGTACTGGTAATACTCCGGCTCACACCACTCTAGGTTTGGATCAGGATCGAACACTAAGTTCCCCAACCCCTCATCCTCCGAGAGGTCCTCCTCGTCCCCCTCCTCCTCCTGGTCCTCCCCCCCCCCTCCTCCTCCTCGGTCCTCCCCACCCACCTCCTCCTCCCGGTCCTCCCCACCCCCGTGGTGCTCCCGGTCCTCCTCCTCGTCATCATCATCGGCTGCGGGAGGGGGCTAGGACTAGGAGTGAGTACCCGCGTCGCATTCTTCCTACGCGGCCGCCCCGTGGGTGCGACGAGAGGGGGCTAGGAGGGGGGGTAGTAGCTCGGCCCCGCCTCGAAGTCCCTACACCTACCAAGTCCTTGAGCTTCTTTTTAAGACCGCCACCCCTTTTTTTTGGCGCCATGCTTCAATCACCTGCAAACACAAATGAAGAGATTGGTTTATTAGTACGCAATATTGCAAAGAGATAAATATTAGTGAAAGCAACAGAAATATAAGTAGATGAACATTAATGAAAGCAACAAATAATGCAAAAGGATGAACATTAATTAGTGGAAGCAACAAATAGCTACCATAGAGTTCTCTCAAACATAGCACGGAGTTCTTACAAATAACCTAGCTAGACAATCTCTATTACACGGAGTTATTACAAATAGGAGTGCCTCACAATTACTACTACATAGATCAGTAGCCTGTGTCGCCATCCGTGATTGGACCGCGTGTCTCCTCATCGTCATCAGGCTCGGCGAACCAATAATCATCAATGAAACCTGGAGGTGGTCCATCTGCATCGAGGTCAATCCCTGCTTTGAACGCCTCGAGCAAACTCAGGTCTTCCGGGGCACGGACATCCTCGGCTTCATCTTCTCGCATTGTCTCCATCCATGCCCGCGTCTTCTTGTTCATCGTCTACGACCATGTCATCGATAGTCGGCAAGCCGATTGTGAAATGGCCGGGGAGCCCTTCTTCCCGATAAAACTCGACACTCCTTGCTGCGGGGTCTACGCGGCGGTAATCGTCCTTGTTTGGCGGGGCGGCCTATTGCGTGAAGGCACCGTCATCACAACATCCCATCCATGTAGACGTTTTGTCGGGTTTCGCACGCGTACGGGAGATAGAATACTTGAAAGGCCTGGGTTGCCAAGATGTACACATCCTCTCCCTTATAAACGGAGTTCCTTTCAACTTCGACCAACCCAATTTCAGGATCCCATCTCACCCGACGTGGGTCAAACCAATGGCATTTGAAGACGACGGGATTTAGCCCTTTGTGAAACCCGTAATTCAGCTCGTATATACCCTCGACTCTTCCATAGTAATGGAGCCCATCATCACCTTGACATACCACCCCACTATTTATTGTCTTCGCGTTGGGCCGGCTTGTTGTGTATTGATGGGTCTGGAAGCGATACCCGTTCACGTCATAGGAGTTGAACGCTTCTACGGAATGGTCAAAGCCCCTAGCAATTTTTCTTAGCTCTGACTTCATCTCTTTGTCAGCTCTTGCCTACAAGTTTAGCACAAGAAGTTTAGAACGAGAAATGACCGATAAATGTCGGAAGTGCTAGCTAATTTGGATAGAATAGTACCAAATTACAAAACCAGCTACTGAAACCGAAACCGCCTCCCTTATCGAAAATTTGCTTCGATTCTTCCGGGGTAGGCTCCCTGTGGGTATTCTTCCAATGTATAGCCTTGAATTTCCTATACCGATGAAAAGAGGAAGAGTTAGCCACGAACATACGAGTGAATGTTTGCGAATAATTAAATGGTTCGCACTTACTCGATGTACGGCTTCACTTCGACCATGGTGTTTAAGACATACGAGTGGATCAAGGTCCGCTCATGTAGGTCCGTTCGTACGGCTTCGAGCCACTTGACTTGCCACCAAGCCCCACGAAGATGCTAAGCTTGGGTACTTCTTCATTGTTGGCGGCATTGTAACGGAGGACCGGGTTGTGCTTTGTGGGAATGTTGGGATCATAGTGCTTAGTGGTGAAGTTTGCCACCTCCACGTTCAGGACTGCCTCGGCTATGGATGCTTCGATCTTGCATTTATTGCCGGTCATTTGACGAAGCTTTTGTGTTTCTCTCTCGGGACCAAACTGCCAACGGCCCCAATTCGGGCCCCCTTTAAGCACTCCTCCGCGAGGTGCAGGATCATGTGTTGCATCGGATTAAAAACCCCGGAGGAAAGATCTTCTCCGGATCGCAAAGCAACACGGGTGCCTCTTCATCCAGCTTCTCAATCACTTTAGTGTCTAACTCCCTAGCACAAATCCGGCGGAAGAAAAAACTCAACCTCGCTAGCACTCGCCAAGTCTTCTCGGGGACATAGCCTCGAATCATCACCGGCATTATCCGCTCAAGCCATATGTGGTAGTCATGACTCTTCGAGTCCTTGTACTCGCAGCGTTTCAATGTTCAGGCCCCTCATCCAGTTGGCTGCGAACCCATCGGGGAAAAACAAGGAGTCCTTCATCCATTGGAAGACCTCCCTTTTTGGGCCTTTGTGAGGGCGAACGGAGCGTGTGGCTTAGTCCAAGTTTTTTGGCACCATTAGGTGGCTGCATGTTCAACTCCGGCCTATCACACCACCTTTCTTGATCAATTTGAGCCTTTATGTTATCCTTCGTCTTCTCAGTGTCCACAATCGTGCTCCAAATGGCTTCACTGATATTCTTCTCGGTGTGCATTACATCAATGTTATGCGGGAGCTCGAGAAACTCAAAGTAAGGGAGCTTCCATAAGCACGGCTTGTGAGTCCATTGGTGTGTCTCCCCATATCCTAAGAAACCATTCCCATCAGGGCTAGGCTGAAGAGCATCTAACTCGGCCTTGATTTCCGTTCCGGTCTTCGGAATTGGCTTCGGGCCACGGACAACACGGCCTTTCTTGAAACTCTTTACATCACTCCTGTATGCATGCCTCCGCTCAAGGAACCGTCGAGCTTCATCAAAGCATGAATACTTGCCTCCCTTGTTTAGCCGAGAAGAAAGTCACGGCACATGCCGCACTGTGGGCAAGGCCACTTCCCATGTGTACACCACCCGCGGAACAAAGCACGTGCCGGCAGGTCATGCGGGGACGTGTGGTACCACACATACATATCGAAGTACTCCTTCTTTGATGCGTCATATGTTCGGATCCCGCGACCTTCCCAGCCACGAACCAAGTCATCCACCAGCGGTTCCAGGTACACATTCATGTTCTTGCCCGGGTATTTGGGCCCTGGGATTATCATCGACACAAACATGTTCTCTGATCTCATGCAGACGCCAGGGGGGGGGTTCATGGGAATAACAAACACTGGCCAGCAACTGTATACTGCAGCCGACATACCATATGGATTGAACCCATCGGTTGATATCGCAATCGCTACGCTCCTCGGGTCACTCGCTTTCGGTGGAAATTTCTTCACAAAGTTCTTCCATGCAGTACCATCCGACGGATGTATCATCTTGTCGGTGTATCTGTTTCCTTCCACGGCCCACCTCATCTGCCGGGCGGTATCCTCGGTCATGAAGAGCCGCTGGATCCTCGGTAGAACTGGAAGATAGCGGAGGATATTCTTGGCAACCGTGGTCCGCCTCTTCGACCATCACCATTGCGGTCTACCTCAAAGTACCTAGAGGAATTGCATTTGATGCAATAATTTGTGTCAGCGTGCTCCTCTCCGAATAGCATGCATCCCTTTGGACAAGCGTGTATCCGCTGAGATGACATCTTAAGGTCACCGAGCAATTTGGTCGAATAGTAGAAGTTTTGCGGCAAGAGGTGCCCTTTCGGCAGAAGGCTGCCTACGATGACCGAAGTTCATCGAACCCATCTCTGCACAAGTTCCTATGGCACTTCAAGGCCATAAGGCGAGCGATGGCATCTAGTTGGGTAACCTCTCGTATTTTCATGTAGGGGTTTCGCGAAGCAAACAGAGCCTCATAGTACTCCTTTGTGTTTTCCTCCGGGTCCTCACTTGTCTCCGCATCCTGAGGTGTCTCCACCTCTACATGAGAGCTTTCAGGCACATTACCATTAGCCAAGTTTTCTAAGCACCTATCAAAACCAGTGTCATATTCCCCCTAGGTTGAATCTGCCGCACCTCCTTCCTAGCACGTTTCTTTGCCTTTTCTCCATGGTAAGTCCAAATCCTGTAGGACGGTGTGAACCCAAACTTGATCAGGTGCATACTCATAGTTTCCTTGTCCTGTGCCTTTCGGTTAGCGCACTTACTACAAGGGCACCAAACACTTATAGGTCTGCTAGGGATGGCAAACGCCCTATCCACAAACTGCTCGGTCTTTTCTCCCCATTCATCAGTATAGTTCCACTGACTGATTCTGCCATCGTACATCCAGCCACGATTATCCATCCTCTAATCAGCAACAAAACAGACGAACATAGCATTTATATATCAAATAGGAAATAAATGCATCATATATTTATTTATTTTACGCGTGCATCAACCCGAAACTCTACTAGGTGGGCTCCTAGCAGCCGCCGGATCCGTAGATTGAGTACGTTCTCCCCGCTCTACCCCGATCCGAGACAGAATTTCGGCGGCACCTCCCCGCTGCTCTCCCGATACACGTCTCGGCAAAAAGCCGAGAGGGGTGTGCATCCGGAGAACAACGGGGAGGCGCTACCGAAATCCTGTCTCGGATCGGGGTAGAGCACGGAGAACGTACCCAACTACGCATCCGCCGGCTGTCCCGATAAATGCCGTAAGAGTTACGGTTCATAATATGCGAGACCACTAATGCATATTTATCCGCGTAACCCTTACGGTCGGGAAGAGACGCCTAGGTATCGCGACCGACTTGGTGATCTAGACATAAAGAAAAAACCTAGGTACAAGAGAGGCGAACGGATTCTCACCCTCGAAGCGTGACCGACAGCCGGCGAAGAAGACCAACGACCCTGCGAGAGAATCGTCGAAGAAGATCCGAAACGCCCCGTCAAACACCCCCGCGACGCCGCCCCTCGTGTCCACCTCGAAGCATCGCACTGCATAACAAAAAAAAAACCAATTAGGGGCTATTAATAATTACCATGTATGCGCGTATATAGAGTATATGGAGCAGTAGAAAGCCAATGTTACTTTTGCTGCTTTGTGAATGAGGTAATGCAATGTTACATCTAAGAAGAGGACAGCGAGGGCTCGGAGCATTTGTCTTAACATGCTAGGCCGTCATCTCTACATAAAGACACGCACGGTGGCACGGAACCGTAAACAAACACTGCCCTAGCTAAACCCACTACTACAATGGAGCTCCTTGTGCTCCTTGCCGTTGGGTCCCGGCCTTTGTGCCGCTCCCAATGCCGACGACCATGTCGCCGTCCCTGCGCCCGACCCCGACCCGACACGCCTCGCGCGCGCGCAGACAAAGAACCCTCCCGCCGCCGCCATGGGCGCCTTCCTCCCCCTCCTGCTGCTCGCCGTCGCGGCCAATGCCGGCCTGCTGGCCACGCCGTCGCAAGCCCTGACCCAGGACGGCCTCCACCTGCTCGACGCCAAGCGCGCGCTCACCGTGCCCGACGGCACGCTCACCGACTGGAACCCGACCGCCGCCACGCCCTGCGCCTGGACGGGCGTCACCTGCGACGCCGCCGGCGCGGTCACCGCGCTCTCCCTCGCTAACACCAACCTCGCCGGCCCGTTCCCCGCGTCGCTCTGCCGCATCCCGCGCCTCGCGTCCCTCGACCTCAGCGCCAACTACCTCGGCCCGGAGGCCGCCGTCAACTCCTTCGTCGGCCCGCTCCCCGCCGCGCTGGCCGGCCTCCCGGCCCCGTCGTGGTGGTGCTGCTGTACGAATGGGAAGGAGGAGGGGAGGGGGGCCTGACCTGGGACCTGTGACCGGGGGAAGGGGCTGCGGCGGCGTGGTCGTGGGCCGGGCAGCGGCGGCTGGGAGGAGCAGGAGGTGGCGGCGACGGCGTCGTGGGGGCCAACGGCGGCGCGGCGCCTGGGAGGAGCAGCAGGTGGCGGCGGCGGCGTGGTCGAGGTGGCGGCGCGGCGCCTGGGAGGAGCAGCAGGAGGCAGCGGCGGCGGCGTGGTCGAGGTGGCGGCGGCGGCGTGTGGGGAGGTCGATGCGGATGCGTGGAGGTGGAGGGAGAAATATCTCTGGCTCAGGACGTCCCGACCGCGCCTTATCCGCATTCTTTGCCGTGCGGCCTTCTTTGCCGTGCGGCAAAGAACCTTTGCCGTGCGGGGAAGCTTTGCCGTGCGCAGCAGTGCCTTTGCCGTGCGGCAGGCTTCTTTGCCGTGCGCCTGCGCACGGCAAAGCATTTTTTTTTATTTTTACCACTTCTATAACACTAAGAATTTTAATTGTAAATTATCAATAACATTAAGTTTTATTTGTAAATTATATTAAACTTGTTTTTCAAAATGTGTATTATTTAATACTATATGTTTCATGTTTTTCAAGAAATGTGTGATTAACCATAACCCTAACCCTAACCCTAAATCCTAACCCATTGATCTAGCCACATTAATCATAACCCTAACCCTAAATCATATAACCCTAAATCATATAACCCTAAATCATAACCCTAACCCTAAACCCTAACCCTAAATCCTAACACATTAATACTTAACCATAAATCCTAACACATTAATACTTAACCATGCATCATAAACCCTAACTCTAACCCCGCTAAACCCTAAACCTATACCTAACCATAAATACTTACCCTTTAACCTAAATCTTTGGTTCTCCATGTGTATATGTACTAAACAAACCTAAAAGAATGAAAAGTTACATTGGTGCACCCTGCGCGGAGAAATCTAGGGGGTAGACCCGCCGGGGCACACGTTCCGCTGTTTTGGGGGGAGGAGGGGGATAACGACCGCCGGAGCACCGGAACCCCACCAAACCTTGCATGTGGGCCTATGCTATGTGTCAAAGTGTGATGCAAGGTGTGATTCACAAAATGGTGCATGGCATGGATCCCCGGTCTGACATTCCTCACCTTCGGGCGATAACACTTAACGATTCCCGGACGTGTACGCTCGAAGTGTCCCGCCGCGGGTATATCGGGGGCTAGACTGTGCCAAAGGGTGCCACACATGGTTTTCCATATGTACATGGACTAAACAAACCTAAACCTATGAAAAGTTACATTGGTGCACCCTGCGCGAAGAAATCTAGGGGGTAGACCCGCCGGGGCACACGTTCCGCTGTTTTGGGGGAGGAGGGGGATAACGACCGCCGGAGCACCGGAACCCCACCAAACCTTGCATGTGGACCTATGATATGTGTCAAAGTGTGGTGCAAGGTCTAATGGTGCAAAAGTAGCTCCCCTAAACCATAAACCCTAAACTGGGGAGGCTTCGAGCCCTAAACCCCTCTAAATCCCTAAACCACGACGCCGGAGCTGCAGAACCATGCATCATAAACCCTAACCCTAAACCCTAAACCTAAACCTAACAATAAATACTTACCCTTTAACCTAAACCCTAGCCCTAGCCCCTAAACCCTAGCCCTAACCCTACACCTAACCCTAACCGAGAGACCGAGCACACCGTCGATCGTGTGATAATGGCTCTAGCTGCTGGTATATGTGCCAAAGGGTCCCAATCTTTGGTTCTCCATGTGTATATGTACTAAACAAACATAAAGGAATGAAAAGTTACATTGGTGCAGCCTCGCGCGGAGAAATCTAGGGGGGAGACCCGCCGGGGCACACGTTCCGCTTGTTTTGGGGGGAGGAGGGGGATAACGACCGCCGGAGCACCGGAACCCCACCAAACCTTGCATGTGGACCTATTCTATGTGTCAAAGTGTGATGCAAGGTGTGATTCACAAAATGGTGCATGGCATGGATCCCCGGTCTGACATTCCTCACCTTCGGGCGATAACACTTAACAGATTCCTGGACGTGTGTACGCTGAAGTGTCCCGCCGCGGGTATATCGGGGGCTAGACTGTGCCAAAGGGTGCCACACATGGTTTTCCATATGTCCATGGACTAAACAAACCTAAACCTATGAAAAGTTACATTGGTGCACCCTCGCGCGTAGAAATCTAGGGGGTAGACCCGCCGGGGCACACGTTCCGCTGTTTTGGGGGAGGAGGGGGATAACGACCGCCGGAGCACCGGAACCCCACCAAACCTTGCATGTGGACCTATGATATGTGTCAAAGTGTGGTGCAAGGTCTAATGGTGCAAAAGTAGCTCCCCTAAACCCTAAACCCTAAACCGGGGAGGCTTCGAGCCCTAAACCCCTCTAAATCCCTAAACCACGACGCCGGAGCTGCAGAACCATGCATCATAAACCCTAACCCTAACCCTAAACCCTAAACCTAAACCTAACAATAAATACTTACCCTTTAACCTAAACCCTAGCCCTAGCCCCTAAACCCTAGCCCTAACCCTACACCTAACCCTAACCGATAGACCGAGCACACCGTCGATCGTGTGATAATGGCTCTAGCTGCTGGTATATGTGCCAAAGGGTCCCAATCTTTGGTTCTCCATGTGTATATGTACTAAACAAACATAAAGGAATGAAAAGTTACATTGGTGCACCCTCGCGCGGAGAAATCTAGGGGGTAGACCCGCCGGGGCACACGTTCCGCTGTTTTGGGGGGAGGAGGGGGATAACGACCGCCGGAGCACCGGAACCCCACCAAACCTTGCATGTGGACCTATTCTATGTGTCAAAGTGTGATGCAAGGTGTGATTCACAAAATGGTGCATGGCATGGATCCCCGGTCTGACATTCCTCACCTTCGGGCGATAACACTTAACGGATTCCTGGACGTGTACGCTGAAGTGTCCCGCCGCGGGTATATCGGGGGCTAGACTGTGACAAAGGGTGCCACACATGGTTTTCCATATGTCCATGGACTAAACAAACCTAAACCTATGAAAAGTTACATTGGTGCACCCTCGCGCGAAGAAATCTAGGGGGTAGACCCGCCGGGGCACACGTTCCGCTGTTTTGGGGGGAGGAGGGGGATAACGACCGCCGGAGCACCGGAACCCCACCAAACCTTGCATGTGGACCTATGATATGTGTCAAAGTGTGGTGCAAGGTCTAATGGTGCAAAAGTAGCTCCCCTAAACCCTAAACCCTAAGCTCGGGAGGCTTCGAGCCCTAAACCCCTCTAAATCCCTAAACCACGACGCCGGAGCTGCAGAACCATGCATCATAAACCCTAACCCTAAACCCTAAACCTAAACCTAACAATAAATACTTACCCTTTAACCTAAACCCTAGCCCTAGCCCCTAAACCCTAGCCCTAACCCTACACCTAACCCTAACCGATGAGACCGAGCACACCGTCGATCGTGTGATAATGGCTCTAGCTGCTGGTATATGTGCCAAAGGGTCCCAATCTTTGGTTCTCCATGTGTATATGTACTAAACAAACATAAAGGAATGAAAAGTTACATTGGTGCACCCTCGCGCGGAGAAATCTAGGGGGCCGGGGTAGACCCGCTGGGGCACACGTTCCGCTGTTTTGGGGGGAGGAGGGGGATAACGACCGCCGGAGCACCGGAACCCCACCAAACCTTGCATGTGGACCTATTCTATGTGTCAAAGTGTGATGCAAGGTGTGATTCACAAAATGGTGCATGGCATGGATCCCCGGTCCGACATTCCTCACCTTCGGGCGATAACACTTAACAGATTCCCGGACGTGTACGCTGAAGTGTCCCGCCGCGGGTATATCGGGGGCTAGACTGTGCCAAAGGGTGCCACACATGGTTTCCCATATGTCCATGGACTAAACAAACCTAAACCTATGAAAAGTTACATTGGTGCACCCTCGCGCGAAGAAATCTAGGGGGTAGACCCGCCGGGGCACACGTTCAGCTGTTTTGGGGGAGGAGGGGGATAACGACCGCCGGAGCACCGGAACCCCACCAAACCTTGCATGTGGACCTATGATATGTGTCAAAGTGTGGTGCAAGGTCTAATGGTGCAAAAGTAGCTCCCCTAAACCCTAAACCCTAAACCGGGAGGCTTCGAGCCCTAAACCCCTCTAAATCCCTAAACCACGACGCCGGAGTCTGCAGAACCATGCATCATAAACCCTAACCCTAACCCTAAACCCTAAACCTAAACCTAACAATAAATACTTACCCTTTAACCTAAACCCTAACCCTAGCCCCTAAACCCTAGCCCTAACCCTACACCTAACCCTAACCAGTAGACCAGGCACACCGTCGATCGTGTGATAATGGCTCTAGCTGCTGGTATATGTGCCAAAGGGTCCCAATCTTTGGTTCTCCATGTGTATATGTACTAAACAAACATAAAGGAATGAAAAGTTACATTGGTGCACCCTCGCGCGGAGAAATCTAGGGGGCCGGGGTAGACCCGCTGGGGCACACGTTCCGCTGTTTTGGGGGGAGGAGGGGGATAACGACCGCCGGAGCACCGGAACCCCACCAAACCTTGCATGTGGACCTATTCTATGTGTCAAAGTGTGATGCAAGGTGTGATTCACAAAATGGTGCATGGCATGGATCCCCGGTCCGACATTCCTCACCTTCGGGCGATAACACTTAACGGATTCCCGGACGTGTACGCCGAAGTGTCCCGCCGCGGGTATATCGGGGGCTAGACTGTGCCAAAGGGTGCCACACATGGTTTTCCATATGTCCATGGACTAAACAAACCTAAACCTATGAAAAGTTACATTGGTGCACCCTCGCGCGGAGAAATCTAGGGGGTAGACCCGCCGGGGCACACGTTCCGCTCGTTTTGGGGGAGGAGGGGGATAACGACCGCCGGAGCACCGGAACCCCACCAAACCTTGCATGTGGACCTATGATATGTGTCAAAGTGTGGTGCAAGGTCTAATGGTGCAAAAGTAGCTCCCCTAAACCCTAAACCATAAACTGGGGAGGCTTCGAGCCCTAAACCCCTCTAAATCCCTAAACCACGACGCCGGAGCTGCAGAACCATGCATCATAAACCCTAACCCTAACCCTAAACCCTAAACCTATACCTAACCATAAATACTTACCCTTTAACCTAAACCCTAGCCCTAGCCCCTAAACCCTAGCCCTAACCCTACACCTAACCCTAACCAAGAGACCGAGCACACCGTCGATCGTGTGATAATGGCTCTAGCTGCTGGTATATGTGCCAAAGGGTCCCAATCTTTGGTTCTCCATGTGTATATGTACTAAACAAACCTAAAAGAATGAAAAGTTACATTGGTGCACCCTCGCGCGGAGAAATCTAGGGGGGTAGACCCGCCGGGGCACACGTTCCGCTGTTTTGGGGGAGGAGGGGGATAACGACCGCCGGAGCACCGGAACCCCACCAAACCTTGCATGTGGGCCTATGCTATGTGTCAAAGTGTGATGCAAGGTGTGATTCACAAAATGGTGCAAGGCATGGATCCCCGGTCTGACATTCCTCACCTTCGGGCGATAACACTTAACAGATTCCTGGACGTGTACGCTGAAGTGTCCCGCCGCGGGTATATCGGGGGCTAGACTGTGCCAAAGGGTGCCACACATGGTTTTCCATATGTCCATGGACTAAACAAACCTAAACCTATGAAAAGTTACATTGGTGCACCCTCGCGCGGAGAAATCTAGGGGGTAGACCCGCCGGGGCACACGTTCCGCTGTTTTGGGGGAGGAGGGGGATAACGACCGCCGGAGCACCGGAACCCCACCAAACCTTGCATGTGGACCTATGATATGTGTCAAAGTGTGGTTCAAGGTCTAATGGTGCAAAAGTAGCTCCCCTAAACCCTAAACCCTAAACTGGGGAGGCTTCGAGCCCTAAACCCCTCTAAATCCCTAAACCACGACGCCGGGCCGCAGAACCATGCATCATAAACCCTAACCCTAACCCTAAACCCTAAACCTAAACCTAACCATAAATACTTACCCTTTAACCTAAACCCTAGCCCTAGCCCCTAAACCCTAGCCCTAACCCTACACCTAACCCTAACCAGAGAGACCAGTGCACACCGTCGATCGTGTGATAATGGCTCTAGCTGCCGGTATATGTGCCAAAGGGTCCCAATCTTTGGTTCTCCATGTGTATATGTACTAAACAAACCTAAAATAATGAAAAGTTACATTGGTGCACCCTCGCGCGGAGAAATCTAGGGGGTAGACCCGCCGGGGCACACGTTCCGCTGTTTTGGGGGGAGGAGGGGGAGAACGACCGCCGGAGCACCGGAACCCCACCAAACCTTGCATGTGGACCTATTCTATGTTTCAAAGTGTGATGCTAGGTGTAATTCACCAAATGGTGCATGGCATGGATCCCCGGTCTGACATTCCTCACCTTCGGGCGATAACACTTACAGATTCCTGGACGTGTACGGTGAAGTGTCCCGCCGCGGGTATATCGGGGGCTAGACTGTGCCAAAGGGTACCACACATGGTTTTCCATATGTCCATGGACTAAACAAACCTAAACCTATGAAAAGGTATATTGGTGGAACGTCGCGCGGAGAAATCTAGGGGTAGACCCGCCGTCCCGCTGTTTTGGGGGAAGGAGGGGGACGGCCGCGGAGCACCGGAACCCCGATATATGTGGGGGATGAGCATGGAGACTAATTTTGTATTTCACATAGTGTAATAAATAGTCATCAAAAAGAAAAACTAATTAACAAAATAAATATAAGTAGTAGATGAAATAAAATAGTTAGAAAAACAAAAAAAAAGTATATTGGCGCACGGCAAAGGGAGAAGCGCACGGCAAAGGACCTTTTGCCGTGCAACTTGTCTGTCTGCACGGCAAAGTTTGGCCGCACGGCAGTGCCCAGGCCTTTGCCGTGCGCTGTTTCTTTGCCGTGCGGCTTGCGGGGACTTTGCCGTCCCAAAATCTTTGCCGTGCGCTTCTCCAATTCTTTGCCGTGAGACACTTCTTTGCCGTGCGCCATATCTTTCTTTGCCGTGATTTGTTTCTTTGCCGTGCGCTGCGCTAATACTTTGCCGTGCATTTTTTCGTTGCCGTGCGCTCTTCCTGCTACGCACGGCAAAGAAATCTTTGCCGTGCAGCAGCTCACGGCAAAGTTTGGCTGCACGGCAGCGCCTGATTTTCCCGTAGTGAGTACTTGGTGATCAATTTTATAATTAGAGGCTGACGTTAACTGTGAAAAGACGGTTCAACAAATTTTTGTCAGCATGCACGTGTGGGATCAGTTAAGCTTTAATCATGCATTCAATTAAGGGAGTGAATATCCTAGTAGCAATGTAGCATAGGATGCTTGGAGAAACTCTAAACACCCTAGGTCGTAAATTTAATTAAGTTAGCATTAGTTATATGTTATAAAAATTATATCATTAGAAAGTTTGGATGTTCTATTTTCTAATGATATAATTTTTATATTATATAATTTAAATTATATAGGTTAAATTGGTGACCTAGGGGTACGCGCGCGCCTAATAAACTGTGAAGGAGGGAGTACATGTAGCATTTTATTTTCAACAATTAAAAAATCATAGTTTTAAGTTGCAAAACAATCTGAAAAAAATCCTTGATGTAGACAATGGTGAAATATGCAAATGTGCAAAATATCAATATGAAATTCTTTGTATTGTCGATTACACAAAAATGGAAAAAAATCTGACAGATTTTATAGGTTTGAAATGTGCACTATTCACTATTCTGAGATCCACACATTTCTCATTTTCGTGTAGTCTAAACTACTAAGAATTTCATGTTGAGATTTTACATTATTGTAGATACCATCATTGGCTACATCCAAGATTTTTTTTTAGAATTTTTTGAAACTTAAAACTATGATTTCAAATTATTTAAAATTAAGTGCTACATGTAGCCCGGCCTCCATTAATCCACTCTCGGGATGCTTGTCCATATGTAACCTGATAAAAAGTCATGTTGATGTCTACAGCCGGTTTTGTGTACAAAATTTGAAGATGGTGCATGGTTGGCACATGAGAACTCTTGTGGGCACGGTAAGTTACACGAGAATGCAACCATTATTATTTTTAAACCTCCGCCTGGAAACTGCCAAAGGCCTCTCATTTTCTTTCTTATGACGTTTGTGCAATAGTAAACTAAACAAAAACAACCACTGACCAACATGTCGTTGTTCTAACGTGGATACTTGTTTGCAGGTTGACTCAATCTTGCGTTCCTCTCTTCTCTTTGAATATTGAATTGGTTTGTTGTGGATGGAGATACATAATTAACAAACCATATTTACCCATGTTGTAACTGGTGTGATTTACGCCCATTGAGAATACAAAAAATAAATATTGTGTTGTTTAGCTTTAGCTCGGTCTCAACTTTGCATCTCCATTTGATACTTGATTCAATTGCTCGACTATCAATCGATACCCAACCAAATTAATTAAATTGTCGTGTATTTTTACAATGAGAGATATGTCGATCTCGCCTCATGGTGTCAAAATGTGATGACTTCAAATGACTTTAGATCTCTGTATGGTATGTACCACTTCCTCTGTTCACTAATATAACTCTTTTTTGGCTGACTAAATTAGGTTGCCAAAAATGCATTGTATTAGGGAACAAAAGTGTAGAAAACTAAATATGTTTGTACATAGAGCGATAAACAATATGAAATCATCAGATTAAACTATAAAGCTTGAGCATAATGTTTTCCAGCAACAGTATACATGCATGCACGGGATAATCAACATCATTGGTTTTATTACTCTGTATGTTGTACTTCAAAATACCTAATCGAAGATGACAAGGTAATGATGAAGAACATAGTACAATCTTGAGTATGCATGCATGCTTGGTGATTGAGAAAGCCAGGGTAGGCAATCATTCTAGCAATCTAGAATAGCTAATCATTACAGAATATTATATTCGATAATCGATCAACTTTTTTATTACAAAAGTAGGTAATAAGGCGTACTGACACTGATACATTTGATTAGATTTATTTGCAGTTGTTAGCTCTGATGTAGTTTAATGAGCAATAAGACATGACAAATTGTCGTATTAGTGAAAAACGCCGACTGAGAGTATACAATGAAGAAGTGTGTGTACCTTGGTGACTTAGTTGAATAAGATTGATACAATTGTAATATTTCCACAATATCATCTACCCTCTTACATTACTTAGTTTTAAATAAAATATCTCTCTAATGCATGCATTATAAAATTATGATGCACTCATAATAAAATAAGATTGATACGGACAACCAGGAAGTAGATGAGTGGCAAATAAGATTTTGACTTTATATATGCATGTATGGTGAGATTATGATGAGAACACTATTTTTACTCACAACAGGAGAAAATCGTTGTGTTTATTTCAAATGCATATTTCTTGTAAAAATGTGGACAACTCCAAAATAAAAGACTAGCAAAATAGTGGTGATTATTTTGAGATCCGGGCATAGTCTTGATAGTGACAATGTCTTTCTATAATATTATACAATGAATATGTGCATGTGCATTCGTGACTAATCTTAACAAGATTGATTCTATATTACATTGCCCCAATGATGATTGAATTCCTTGCCATTACTTAATTTAGGTGGAATCAAATCTTTGTGATTATTTTTATAAACAATCTTTTTGTTTAGAAATATGGACAACCACACACACCAGAAGAGCGGTAAAATGTTTTTTAAAACAATTCATGCATGTGAATGATTGTGAAAGCGCAATCATGACTCAAAATAGGCGAAAAATTCTTCATGACTATCTTTAAAATCTATCTTTGTCGTTACAAGTATAAACAACCACACACAAAAATATTGTAAAATAGTGAAGTTTTGAGATAAATGGATAGCAGAATGAAGATCAGAACACGATAGTCACCCGCAATCGAAATATAAATCATTTTGAATTGTACTATAATTTTATTTTGTGAAAGGGAAATTGTAAAAATCTAGATGAGGATTATAGTATGTTTGTCAAACTTAGTGCTAACATAACAGATTAATTTAGTACCATCAATTTAAAAATATTTTTCCGACTATGAGAAATTTCCACATATTTATGGATATGAATTTCTTGAATCCTTCAGATTAAGTCAACAATCTTCCATACTTCCTTATTATTTATCTTGGTAGTTTAATTTTAGAAATTAAATATTACCTAAAAAGTTTTGTAGAAAAATAATTTTATAGAGATATTATGTGATCAACATGGTTTCTAAATACATGCATGTATAATTAACTAATTCAATTTTAATGAACATGTGCAATGCATATAACCGACATTAATGATAATACAAGTAATGATGGACAAACAATATTGGTCTCGAAAGACCGATACAAATCAAATAAAAGAGAACTGCAAGAAGACCTACTTATATGTAAAAGATTGCTTATACGGAAAATACAAAATAAGAGCATTCATAAAATATATTGCGCAGACCATGAAAATCAAGGAATCAGTAATTGAGCGCAAACAGCATATAAACGTCATATAACTAATGAGATTTTTAAGCCCCCCCCCCAAACAATGGAATTTATTTTAATGTTATGGTAAGAGTAAACTATAGTAGCAATCATTATGGAAAATATAGTTTCATATAATTATTATAAAATGGTGAGTTGGTAATAATACTTTGAAATACTAGAGTAGCTAATTATTATAAAACACAATAGTAGGTTATCTATTTTTTTCCAAAAACAAATAATAAAACAACGGATGAAGCCTGGTGATCAGGGAGATACATGAGCACCTCTTCTCTGCTAGACACGTGTCTAACGACGTTACCACTATACACGCATCGACGCGGTCCAGCGTGTCGATTGGGAGGGCGGAGAGACACGGGGAAGGTGCACGGCGACGCGCTTGGCCGAGGAGACACTGGCGCGACCTCAGATGCGCGAGGTGGAGGCCGGCCAGGTGGAGCTGGAGGCCGGCGAGGTAGTGACCGTTAGTGGCCGTTAGTGAGTAGCAGGATCCAACGGTGGTGGACCAAATCCAATTGTGATTACCGGGTGCTCACATATCCCCCTGATCACCAAATCTACTCTCAATAAAACAAAATGAAGTCACTCTAGAAAATTGGAGAGCAGTGATTATAAAAAACCTACACTACGCAATAAAACCACAATATTTAATCATTCTAAAATCCTAGGGTAGGTATTCTAGGGTGATTTAAAAATTCTTAGGTAATTGTCCATAGTGATAAGTTGGCTAGTTTTTCTTGCAGTAGTTAGCTATGACATATTGACAGGTAGGCCAATCAAACACCTAATGTAGTTTAATGAGGCATAAGATAGAGAAAACTTCCGTACAAGTGGACAATATTATACAATGAAGTAAGTGTACACCTTTGTCACTAAGACTAAGAAGATTGATACTATAATATATTGCCAAAATATCAATGAATTCTTTTCTTACATAGCTTAGCAAGAATCAAATATGTGTGATTATATTTATAACCAATCTTTGTGATTACAAATCCATACATTAACGCAACCAATGAATGGCAAAACTGTGGTGATGTTGGGATCGGTGCATACTAAAATGAAAATTAGAAAAAGACAGTGATCGCAATATAGAAAAACATATTTCCCTTGATATAAATATATTGATCGAGCAATATATTATGCATGTTGCATGACATAATGATAGCATAGTGAAATAATTTAATATAATACCTTTAAAATCTTTTGATATGCACGAGAAGTTGACACATATTTAACACACATAATTTTTTAAATTATCCAGCTTATGTTACGAGTGTGCAATAATTTGTCTTGGAAATATAACATGTAAAAAATGAATATTTCCGTAAAGTTATTGTATTAGAATAATTGTGTAGTCAATATGGGATCAACGAGGTTTGTAAATATCGACATGTATGGTTAACTTACTTTCTATAAATAAATACTTAGTTGCACATACATGGTTACTTGTGATAGTACTAATGATCTTGGACCACAATGTTTGTCTCGGAATACTGATATAAATTCACTAAAGGCACATTACAAGAATACAAACTTCTATGTAAAAGTTTTTATGTACAACAAATGCAATAAGCTCCTCCATGGAATAAATTACTAGACCATTGCAATCAAGAAAGCATTGATTTCTTAAAACACTAGAGTAGATAATCATCATCAAATCTAGAGTAGGTAATCTAGTTTACGAAAAAAAGTAGATATACATATAAATTTCATAGAAACAATATATATTTTTATCTTTTACCAGGGTTGTCCGCGGAATTAAATTAATTTTATCTGTAAAGGAGGTAAGCTATAATATGAAATCAATTTCAAAAAATGAGTAGGCCATCCTCCTAAGAAACTAGAGTAGATAATCAATATAAAAATATAGAGTGATAATATATTTTCCCAGAAAAAAGAGAAGGTGATATTGCCTACTTATAACAATACAGTTGAATATCTCTCTCGAACTAGTTACCTTGGACACTAGGACAATATCTCAAATCCATAATCTGAGTGTACAATGCTTCTTGATCTGATTATACGATAAAAAAGTATGTGTATTTTTGTGACTAAGCTTAGAGGGATTTATACTATAGTATACTGAAACAATATCAAAGAATTATATTTTGTGAACAAAATTAATAATAAATATATCTGTGTGATTGTTTCAGAATCAATATTTGTGGTTATAATAAAGAACCATGTAGTGATGAAGTTGAGAAAAAAAATCATAGATGATAAATTAAAGAGAAGAACATGATTGTTATAAGCAATCGGGGACGGGTGGCGCGGCCAGGAAGGGAGGCCACGCCACCCCCTCTTTTAGCCGTCAATCACCCGTTTGTCCCGATTCTTTCGCGAACTAATGTATTTTTCCCTAAAAATGACTATATATATATGCCCCGAAGAGTTCTCGGGAGGAGCGCGGCACAAACACAGAAACACGAAAATGGATGCTCCTGCTGAGAAGATTGGAGGAGGAAACTCCACCGGGATCACCGCTGGAGGGATCTCCACCTTCTCCAACGTCTTCATCATCATCGCCATGACCAATAGGAAGTAGTCCACCTCTAGACTATGGGTTTGTGGCAGTAACTTGATCTATTTCTCCCATGTTCTTCATAGTTCTTAGTGCCATATGAGCTACCTATCATGATTATGGTCATATTTGTAATACCTATGTGGTGGATCCTTATTCTATGATATTGTTTTATGAGATATGAACTTAATATATGGTGAGATTTATTGATAGATGCATATTATGTACCCCGTTCTTAAGTATTTGTTTTGATAAAACTTGTATGCAAGAACGTGTGTGGGGTGATGTGTGTATTAGATGGAGTAGCATGGTTTTAGTGATTGGATAGTGACAATATGTTCAAGATCTATTATGACTTTGTCTTACTTTTTCTACCTCACTAGGGATAAAGCGAATGCATGTGCTATGTTTATTTCATGACAAAAGTGATGATCTTGTTTGTTCAAGGTAGCATATTTGATATTCAAAGTTCATGTCAAAGTACTTATTGATACTAGAAGGATCCCCTGCGCGTTGCAGCGGGAATTACTCCGGTAACTCTATTTTGTAAAAAAACAAAAGGATATAAGTTGATTGGAATAGGATGTTTTTTGTAGGAACATGCATGATTCAGTTGGCGTAAATAGTCAAGAGGCTAACTTTAAAAAAACTTACTAGAAATGATTATGTAGTTGGCGGCTACAAGTTGATGATGTGGATAATTGGATGGCTTAAAAATAGATGATGTGGCTTGCATGCAGAGTATTAATGAATGTTAGTGGGGGATGACATGGACAATTGGATGGCTAATAAAATGGATGATGTGGATAGCTTGCATGTTGAGATAGACAACTTAAATGACCCTCTAGTGGGGTTTTGCTTTATAAGAGATATAGATGCTCTATTAATTCTTAATACAAGATTGATGAAGTTTCTTTCTTGTGGAGTATAAGAGAGGTGTGTTGGATCATCTTTATGATAGGACGTGATGCCCATATTAATTCTGATCTTACATATAATATTATTTGCACCTTCATATTTCTTTGATGAATTGCTTTTTGTCTACTCCAACTTTAAGAGAGAACAGTCAAGTGAACCCATTAACCCTGGTCCAAATTTAATAATAAAAAAACACCTTTATATTTCTTTTACCTTGTTTTCTATTTTTTGCATTATTTTAATACAAAAATATTTACTTTTCTAATTTACATTCAAAACACCAAAAACAATCGATCTCTCTACAGTTTTTTACTTAGTTATTTTATCTAGTTTAGTTTTTACTTGTTTTATTTATACTTGTGTTATTTACTTACACAAAATCTTGTGCTTGACAACCACACGGTGGATTTGGGATACAAGGCATTTACTTTACCTGCAGGATTGCTTGAAGAAGAGAGAGGAGAATACTCTTCCATCCAGTTTCCCGAGAGTTCGATATAAACCCTCGTGTCACACTTATGGGGAAGATACTCTATTGATACAACACTCTGCACTTGGAGTCACAACGTATCAAGATTCTTTTTTGCGTTGCTATTAGCTTTCCTCACCATTCGTCGCCAAACAGAGCCACCGTCCATCAGGTCCATCTACACCAACACCGAAGGAGATCCATCACTATAGTTTATCCATTCCATCTCCAATCTCCTCCATAGTCATAGCCACCACCATTGTAATAGAGACCTCCTTGAGAATTGGCGACCATTGTAAGAATATTGTGATTTCAATCCAAGTATTTGCAACAATGATTTCTATCTTTGATCTTGATATTGATATTATGTGTGAGTAGTCCTTACGAGATGCGGGTTGGGGTAAATCCTCGCAATGTTTATGTGCATATAATCTTATAATATGTGTATAGATTGAATAGGAGTTTTTCAATATTATATCCTTGTTGTCTTTGCCTTGATTCGCTGATCTGTATGTACCCATGCCTATCAGATCGGTCAAGGGAAGAGGTGGGATGAGTGGAGAACGGCGTGCTACTGCGAAACTTCAGTGACATAAAGGGGAAAGTAACGGTACATGTTTAGTGATTCATTTGGGATCAACGGCACAATCATCTAGCTTAATGCTTTGGTATGTATTCAGTAACTTAATAACTGTTGTTGCTAGCGACTGTGGGAACAGTGGTTGGACCAAGAGGCTCTTGTCACCTCTTTCTTTAGGGCAAGAGTATTTACGGATGTGCTACTCACAAATCTCTTATCTCTATTTTTTACTACACATTTGCACTTCATTTATATATGTATGCATAGCTGCAGGAGGCACCTTAACCCTGGCATATTTCCATCATTGAACATAACCCCCTTAAGAGTAAACTAGATAGGTCAGGTAAACAAAAAATCAAACCAACTAAAAATCTTGTAGACGTTTCCTTTATACCATTTTAGCAGTGCTTCCTAAGGTTCCATTAAACCTAGGTCTTCAAGGGAAAAAGCCTATCACACTACAATCCACAATCCGGATCGAAGGTATCAACCCTTTTTCTGGCCCCGTTGCCGGGGAAAGCAATTTCGTTATTCCGGTAAGGTTACTAGAGATCTTGTTAGTAGTTTTATTTTTTGTTTTAGTTTTTATTTACTGTTATTATTTTACATTCTTGTTCTCTATTTGAAAACCAAAAAAAATAGTTACTTCTTCTTTTATAATCTTAAGTAAAAATATCAAAAAGACCCAACCATGGTAAAAAAGAAGCTTGGGGAATATGCTATTCCTAATGATGATTTTATTCGTGCACCTATAACTCTGTCCGCTGTCACAGCGGATAACTATGAAATTAAGCATAATATTTTGAGTTTGGTTAAGCATAACCAATTTGGAGGCTCAATCCCTGAGGATTCAGGTATATGCACTTGAATACATTTACTGAGATATGTGATATGATGTGCATTAAAGATGTTAACCCTGATGCAGTAAAATTACGCTTGTTTCCTTTTTCACTAAGAGGAAAAGCAAAATAATGGTTGCTAGCTTTGCCTAAATGCACTATTATTTCATGGGAAGAATGTACTAATATATTCATGACTAAGTTTTTCCCACCTACAAAGACTATGCAACTGCGTTTTAACATTACAGGTTTTAGACAAGAAGACCGTGAGCCACTACGCTTGCATGGGAAAGGATGAAGGAAGCCACCATGAATTGTCCAAGTCATGGAATGGAGGACTGGTTAGTTCTCCACTTATTTTATAATGCCCTTAACCCAATGTCAAACTCTATGCTTGATACTGCAGCCGAAGGAACATTCATGAGCAAGCCAATTGATGTTGCTAGGAGACTTCTAGATGATATGCAGAGCAACCATGCCCAATGGCATGTAGAAAGATCCTCCTCGAGAAAGGTGAATTCAACCACCGAAGGTAATAATGAAGATCTTACTTCCAAGGTAGATGAGTGATACGTCTCAAACGTATCTATAATTTCTTATGTTCCATGCTAGTTTTATGACAATACTCACATGTTTTATATACACTTTACATCATTTTGATGCATTTTCTGACACTAACCTATTAACAAGATGCCGAAGCGCCGGTTCTGTTTTCTGCTGTTTTTGGTTTCAGAAATCTTACACAGGAAATATTCTCGGAATTGGACGAAACAAAAGCCCACGGTCTTATTTTTCACGGAGCCTTCCAGAAGTCCGAAGAGGAGACCAAGAGGGGACGCGAGGCGGCCACACCCTAGGGGGGGCGCGGCCCCACCCCTGGCCGCGCCGCCCTATGGGGTGGGCCCCTCGACCGCCCCCGACTCTGCCCCTTCGCCTATTTATTCTGTCCGTCGCGAAAACCCTAGTACCGAGAGCCACGATACGAGAAAACATAATTTGACGCCGTCGTCGCCAATCCCATCTCGGGGGATTCAGGAGATCACCTCCGGCACCCTGCCGGAGAGGGGAATTGTGGTGACCCGGCATACCACTGCATGGTGTAGTATGCAAGTCTGATACAACACCAATGAAACACCGTTCCACTAGTATTATATCGCTCAGAGTGGTACAACAGAAACATATGCGGGTCCAAGGCATGTCTATAGAATTACAACTCTGACTCAATTACATAAGATCAGCACAGCCTCCTACTTTACAATGAGGTAAATCTGCAAATAAACTCCAAAAGAACGACTCGTAGTCTAATCCTATCACGAACTCTATTTGTAGAGTATTTTCCTAGCTATAGAGGCTAAGAATAGATTCTAGCTAAATAGGAGCTAGGTTGAGGAAGCTAGTTCCCTTCTATGGCTAAACTAGGTTTTCTCCTTGTTGGATGTGGTATCCGGCTCCTCTGTCGGGGTCTTGTCTCTTGAAGTAGTTGTTGACTCCTCGGCCTTCGAGTTGCCTCTGGAGATCCTCCTTCGATGCCTCCATATCTAAGCGGGGATTTAAGAGTGGGATGAGTACGAGCGTACTCAACAAGTTCATTATAGGAAAGAGGTGTTTAATGCACTAGCTACGGCATTAGACCGGAAAGTCTAATACCAATGCAGGTTTTCATAATCATTTCTTCAAAAGGTTGCTTTTATTCCGAAGAACTATGTCCGTCGGCCTTCACCGGTTTACTAGAACTTCATGGAGTTCCTTTCCGGCAGCGTTCGCAGTTCCATATCCCGGAACAGGGAGTGACAGGTCACGGTTCTTTACACTCTGCAAAGGTGTGTTGCTTTACCCATAAGAGATCTTAACCTTGGTGCCAACCGAGTCTAGTTCTCGTCCACACTTCCTTTGGTGTGAGGCCCGGTATAAGGTCTAGCCAATCATGTTCCTCCGCTACCTCGAACACCCACCCTTTGTTGCATGCGCCGACCACGGGTCCACGTCGGTCCCATTATTCCCGTATTTCGGGGTGGACCCCGACCACGACAACGATGCTTGGGCTCTACCATACACTCCTACGCCGGTGGCTGCAACCCATCCTAGACCGCAATACCGTGGGGACTTAGGACTCCCCGGCCTCACCATCTTGCTCCTTCGGGCGACAAGTGTACTACGGACTATGCCGTGGGGACTTAGGACTCCCCGGCCTCACCAGCTTGCCCCCTTGGATTACAAGTGTACTACGGTAAAGCGCATCCGTTGATGAACGAGAGGTGGAAACACTTTTGACTACTCCGTCCCACTCCGGATCTTATGGTTAACACGGGTATTACGGCACAAGAATCACTGGCGACATTTGTTGTTTAATCCTAGATGGATATAAACCCGTGCAATGGAACCTCCACCATATCAACACAATCCATGGTTCCATTGCCCACCACATAGTCATATTCATAGTTATGAAAATAGTGGTTTTGATTTTTATGCAATAGTGATAACCATAATACTTTGCAAGTAATTTGATAGAAATACTCAAATGGCATGAGCAAGTGATGAACTTGCCTTTCTTGATCGCAAGATTATGCAGACAAGGTCTTCGATACGCATTAACTCCAAATTCTGAAATAGCATCATCGTCCGGTAAGGACGATGTTTAAAAGATTGGCAAGGATGCAATAATGCATAAGAATGAGATGCAATCGCTCTAAGCGTGATCTAACCCCGATGATTTAGGAGTAGTGAGTTGAAATTATTTGTTTAGGGTATGTTGTACTTTTAGAGTGATTCACAAACAAGGTTCTTATTAGGATTGTGTGGTTTTAGATTCATAAGCAAGTGGTAAAATGCATAGTAACAATCGTACACACCAAGGAATAGTTGTTGTATAATAAGTAAAGAGCAGTTGTCAATTTTAAGTCCTATAGTGCATGGTTGATGATTACTTATTATATAATTCAAAAGAATAACTTTTGAAGAACATGTTCTTTAATAAAGAACAAGTATGAATAATTAGGGTTGTGGGGTTCTATGGTTTACTTTGGTTTCCATCGCTTCTGGAGTAAGTAGTAGATGGATCACAACATGGTGGGATTCATCAGCAATTAGTCTTGATTGGTTTTACTTAAGCATGAGCAACTTAAGTAATTATTTATACATGGTTGCTACCATGGTGGTTCATCTTGCTGGTGATTGCTAGCTAGGGTTTATAGTAGGTCCTTATAAGCAGGGTTGACGAGAATTCCTTATTTTCTTCAAAAGAATAACTTTTGAAGAACATACTTCTTAAATAATAAGAAGTATTACAATTAAGGTTGAGATTGTCTTGGTTTAGCTATTGGATCTCTAAGTAAAGAATGATTGGTTTCCTAAATAGGATGTTTAATAACTATCTCACACTAATAGGGTTTAGTGGAACAGGGTTATGTAAAGTAAAATAGTAGGTATGGTTGCTATTAGGGTTCATCACAATGGTGTGATGCTAAGTAGAAATGAATATGGATGATGGTTTTGGTAATAGGATCTAGGGTTTATACTTGGTTGACCCTACTTTGATTTATCTAGGTTTGATGAAGATGACTCATGGGATACCCATATATTAGTGATAGGTCTTCTACATTTTATGTGTACAAGACAAGTATTTAGTTGCTACTATGGTTCTATGATTTGGAAGGAAGGTACCATGATCACATGTTATAACCTAGGGTTTAGGTTAGAAGCGAGTTTAGGGTTCACATGTAATAATGGAACTAGGGTTCCTAATTAATTTAGGGTTTTAGGATTTCACATGAAATGATAGAGTTGTACTATCATTCAATATGGAGTTAGGGCTTGCTATTTACTATGTAGTTGTTTGTTTAATAACTTCATTTTAAAGTTGAAGTTATTAGTAACTTGGAATTAAAATAATATTGAATTTGGCATTGTATTATTTTAATGAATTAATAATTAAGGTAATTATTAATTAAGGTTTAAATCCTTCTAATAAGGATTTAATAAAATAACAAATAAAGAAAATTAATTTTAATGTTTTATTTATTTATTTACTGGTTTCTATTTAATTTAGAAAGTTTTCCTAATTATTGAATTTTAATTGCATTTTGAATTAAAAGAAAAGGCTTAATTAACAAGTATTTAAATAATTGAATTTTTATTAAAAATAAAAATTTCATATTATATTTTTATTTGATAGAGTTTTATTTTCTAAGAATTTTGATATCTTATATTTATTTTTCTGAGTTTTTATGAATTTTCTATAATTAAATGAAGTTGCAGCAATTTTCTGGATTTTAATTAAATGGAAAAGGCTAAGGATACCGGTTCAGATCTATCTACAGACACAGACATGTGGGACCAAGGGACACGTTGGCTGCCAGGTGTGTGGAGACTAAGTCAAAAAATGTAGCCAGGTCCCACATCCACGTCAGCCTTGCCGGCGGTTTGACGCCGGCGACCAGGCGTTGAGGGCGTCGTGCCTACGGGGCTTCCACAGACGCGCGGTTACTTTCTTTCGAACAAGGAGACGACGGTGAACCTTATGGTGGCGGCAGAATTTGCTATTGGTCGCCGGAAACGCGTCGGCGAGCATGCCCTGCGGCGGCGCACTCCGGCGAGGTTTCCAAATTACACTAGGATGCATGCCAGGGAGGGTTAAGGGGTTCAATAGATGCGAAAACTCACCCTGGTGGTGATGATGGGGTTGTCGGAGGCAAGGGTGGCCGGAGATGGTCCCGGCATCGCGGTTTCCGACGAACCACCGTGAAAAGGGATCAGTCGATTCGGCGATTGGAGGCTTCCCTGCTCGATTCTTCGCAACCAGATGATCACTGGGATCTTGCGCTTCTCCTCGACTACTCCATTGTCCCTGGGGAGGCCTACACCGACGGATTCATCCTCGACTCCGACGAGCATTCATAGAGAGGTGTGAGAGATTGAGGGTTCCAGGGAGGATCTGAGAGGATGGCGATGAACAAGGTGAGCACGGCGGTTCTGCTGACGGTTTTATAGCGCTGGAGGCGATCGGAAACCCCTTCACGGCGGTGATGACCGGCGCGAGATGCTACGGTGAGGTTGGTGTGTGCGATGTGCACGAATCGTGGCGTATTTGGATAAGCACGGACGTGAGGCAGTTGGAGTGAAGCTCTGAGATGCTTGGCAACGTCCGGTCATCCTTATCGATGGTGTGACCGGCGCCGACTGGCATCGCCGCGGTGGCGAGCAGACGAAGGTGGAAGAAGAAGCTTTTCTTCTTCGTTTATTTTCACGAAGAGTTACGGTGGGCTGGACCGGCTTGTGGTGGCGTTGGGCTCGTGTTGGGCTGCGCTTGGTGGGCTGCTGCGGTGCTACTGCTTGGGCTGCTACGCCCATGTGAGGTTCGAGTAAGCCTCTTATTCTTCCTTTTTATTTTCTGTTTTTTATTTATTTCCAATTTGAATCTGATTTGAATTCATATTTTATTTGCGGGTTTCGATTGTGTTAAATTTGATTAGGTTGTAGAACAATGACTATTACACCATTCCTTCTATTTAGAACAAGTGTTTTATTTTTGAGTATATTCCATATTTTTTTAGGCTTATTCAAAATATCAATTAAACATGAATTTAGGTCCTCATTTTGATTACACTCTTGTGAATCAATTTATTTGAATTAATAGAGTTGATATTTTGAACTCAAAGTATTACAGAGATTTTTATTAGAGTTTGGTTTCTATTTGAGAATTTGTTATCTTACATATGATTTTATGTGATCACCCTTTCATCAAGGTCTTGTAATGATTATCATTATCCCTTTTCAAGGTGAGCTCAAGTATTATATTTTAATACACCTTGAAATATCTAGAGTAAGTATTACTCCCATCATGGTTTATCTTGGTTACAAAGTTAAATGGTTGTTAACTACTTATATGGTTTTAATTATGAGACTTAGCATTAGGTGGCTCTTATGTTTTATAATAGAAGCATAGGATTTGATTAATGAACCATTAGGGTCCAAATGCTAATTACCTAATGACAAATGGGTTGAATCTCAATTATGGCCTAACTTTATATTATGATCACCCTATAACTTCATGTGGAAATGGGATATACTTATCCTAGTAGGGTTTAACTTATCCTCACATACCTCAAGAGCATGATCATGGATTAGGCATGATCAACTTGTTCTTAATATCTTTACCTAAAGTTCTTAGGGTTTATGATCATTACTGAATTAATGATGATCAAGGTTTAGCTTCCTAAGGATCTCTCATTAAATAGGTTTCTCACTTCCATGATCAAGCATTGTCTTGATCAACTAGGGTATACTACTTCTAATTTACCTTCTGGAATGGGACTACTATGGTTGCCTCTAAAGTTTATATCCCATGAGAATGTCTGAGATATTTTGTTAAGGTTCTACTTAATCAATGATGATATAATCATCAAGTGTATGGATAGTTATCTCCCTCATATTCAATTGTTTCCTTAACTACTTAAATGTAACACCATAGCTTGGGGCTTTCTTATAAAGGAATGGTTTATCCTAGAGTTTATGGTGTACTCACCATATCTCAATAGGTATCTAGTCTAAACTCCACTTGGCTATCTTGGTTGAATTAATCTCCTCCTTACTTTATCAATTCATGGATATGTTATTATTCCATGTGATACTAGGTTGTCTCACCACTCCAAGATGTAATGGTTAATCTCCTAATACTTCTAGTTCACAGGTTGTCCTTTATTCTTAATTAGGTAGAGCTGGGATTGATATGATTGGACTCTCTCATTTGGAAAGGACTTCAATGCTAACCTAAGGTTATTCTCCAAAGATAATGATGTGGTCACCAATATCTATGGTTAACATAAATGGGTTCTCTCTCTAGGAAATGTCTTCAATAATATCCTAGGGTTTCTCTGAGATGATGATTTGAATACATGGATGTATATTCAAGGTTTAGTTCAAGGTTTATCATTGACTCTATAATAAGTAACATAGAACTCTCACTTCTCTAGGTTTGATGTATATTAATATGTAGTAGAGAGGATTATGTATTTCTAGAGTTTATCTCCTTGTCTTGCTTCCAAGAATGAAGTAAAATAAATACCATGAGATTCATGGTAGGATCATGGATTAGTTTAAGACATGGAAAAGATAAGTGAAGAATGGTTTCTCCATTTATTGTTACTTGATTTCCAAATAGATGTAAGTTCATATGTTATGGTAACGATTACCATATTATAATCTTTTATAAGATCAAGCATTTGATCATTGAGTAAAGTGTTGTTGTGTTGATTATTAGTTCCATTTGATCTAACCCCTTAGATCAAATCATCTCTGCTCAAAACAAGGTTTTAGCAAAGTCACATTGAGGTTTATAGCGCTTGACTTGATGAGCTACTTCAATTCCACCAATGTCAAGTGAAACTTCAGTGACTGTGACTGTGACTGTTTTACTTTAAAGCGCGAAAATTCCCCAGATTTTCTATGCATGAATGCAATGCACACATCTGTTTCCTCTATTTTTGTAACCCCAATACCAGGATATTACGGTCTCTACCCCTTAAACTAAACTTCGTCCTCGAAGTTTGAACTCTCTCACGTTTCCGGAGTGTGGATCGACTTGTGCAGACTACAACTTTTCTCGAACTCCGTATTGATCTAACTAGATATAATTGAATATATCTCTTGTCCATATTCTTCCTGGAATCCATTATGGTTTGTCTCTGAACCATGGTTCTTACTTTGATTCATTGATTTCTTCCAACTCTATAAGCTTGTTTCCTATTTTCATTGAAGATTCAATGATTGGGACTTCTTCTTGTCCTGGCAGTCTTAATTCAAGACTAATTGGATAACATTCTCCTATTTGCTAAATAGGTCTTTGTTTTCCCTTACTACCAAAATTGCAGTAATGGTGCTTAATAAGGTACTACTATGGAATTGGTCGTGATGGTTTATTTTCCTAAAAATGGTTTAGACTCACTTAGTCTATCCAATCATGGATTATGGTTGGTACCTAAAACTATTTTGGGTTCTTTAGGTTCCATGAAAGGAATCTTTCAAATGGACTTTAGTTTTGGTATAGTCAATATCCTTCGATCTTTGGCCTTCTCGAGCTGTATTTGGTCTACGGTATTTTCTTCTTCCAACTTCATTAGCATTAGCTGACTTGAGCTTAAGTGCTTCTGAGTAAATATTACTCACTTGAACAAGTGATAATCCAATTATTACTTCCTCGAGGTATGAACCTCGGCTTCTGGTCTGACATCCTTCTGAAAGTAGTGTTCAACAATCTTATGAAAATAAGATTGAACTTCCTCTCAGTTCCAGACCTTCTTCTCCATCTTACTCAAAGTATTGAGTCATTGTACATCCAACTCAATCTTTACTCTACCCCTTAGAGTTTGCTTATGTTCTTCGACTCCTTTTCTTCCAACTATTGAGCTTATGATTAGAATATTAGTCTGGGTCTAGCTTATGGTTTGTACTTGTTCTAAGGTCTCGCGAAGAATGTTTGTGGTGTATCCACTCAATTGTGGACATCCAATGTGAATCCTTCGACTAAATGATTATAGATCTAGCTATTTGGCTGACAAGATTTTTTTTTTTTTCACAAACTTTTGTTACAAATAATTAAATCGTGGACTATTTGTAATACCAACTGATACCATCTGTGGTTATTATACCAACTGTGGCTATTTGATATCTAAAAAATGGATTCTGTTATAGGTTCTGATCAACTGGACGAGACATCTTCTACTTTATCTCGCAATATTGATCCTATACCAATTGTGGTCTTCTGGTATCAATTATGGTCTTCTTATATCTGCCATGGTTTCACAAATCATCTTCCTTCATTCGGGGTTTATTTTGCATGAAATCCACTAGGCGACACTATGAATATAGTATCCTAAGTGATTTCCCATGCATTCCCTCTTCCATAATGACTATGGTTCTACTTCTACTACTCCACGAGTCATCATATTTCTCACCTTCATGCTTCCTATGTACTAAAGTACTCCTCTGTTGAGGTAAAGCATGAGTTTACGATTGTACTTCCTTCGAGTATTGTGGTTACTTCCCACAACTTTACTTCCTTTCTCTGATGAACCTTCATCTTGTCTTTAAGATCTTCAGAGTTCGTCACTTCCTCACACGAATACCATTACCCTCTAGATCTATAACATCAAGTAAGAACTTGATATAGCAACATGCATTTGCATATCAAAGTCAAACTTCATGTATGGATCTAGTCAAACAATGAAAATCCATTAAAAACCAAGAAGATTCAGCTTTGTGTTTATAGTACACACCATCATAAGCCTGAATATAATAGTTGAGTATGACATCTCTAAACATCAGGCTGAGATGTGTAGTATATAACACCACATAAGATAGGTTTATATCGTGATACTTAGCACATATAGTTGGCATTCTACTATTTGTCTCATCATTTACCTTAATTGCACATTTGCAATGAGATAAACTTGAAACAAAGTGGTCTAGGATAGCTAAGGTTAACTATTCTTTGAAGCTACTACTTCCATTTTCGTTGAGGACTATCTCACTTGGTATCACTAAATTCTAACATGGCTACTCTAAACACATAACTATTGGATTATAGCTCCAATACTTCCAAGTGTTTCTACCATAATTATATGGTCATGATGTGCTTGGCACACTTCCCATTGTTTTGAAGCACAATTCTTACACTATTGTTTTGCACTTGGCTTCTTATTGTACTCCTCTTAATTAATTATGAGGTTCTAGTCCATCACATAATGATTCTCGGGTGAAACATATATGATTTCTATCTCTACCATGTAAGTAGGCATATTTTATTCCTATCTCTCCTCCTTACCTCCCATGATTGACTCATCATGGTCTATACTACCTCATATAACTCAGAGTTATCACTTACTATCAATTGTTTCACATATCTAGATAATTTTAATTACTCATTGCTTAACTTGGTCTACATCTTCTATTAGGATATCTTAATTATCTTCATCACTTGATTTACTCCTATTACATGTCTGAATAATTCTTACTTGAACATAACATATGTTGGTATACATCTTCCAATAGGATATCTTCCTTATGGTTGTATCCTCTCTTTGGACTACCATGTATTGTATACCAACTATGGTCTACTCATCTATAGTTTTCAGGACTGAATGATGTGCTACATATTTGGAATTAGCTATCTATTTTTACTTAGGAAGGTAATTGGAAAAGATTGACTTAAGTGTGTCAGGATTATTCTCAAGTGAATATCCATCTCAAGTCATAAGATTTGATTTAGCTTAGACAACTTCCTATAGACACTACCAATCCTATAGGTCTCCTTTAAAGGGCTTTAATCCTAGGGTCAAAGCATTTGCTCTGATACCAACTGTGGTGACCCGACATACCACTGCATGGTGTAGTATGCAAGTCTGATACAACACCAATGAAACACCGTTCCACTAGTATTATATCGCTCAGAGTGGTACAACAGAAACATATGCGGGTCCAAGGCATGTCTATAGAATTACAACTCTGACTCAATTACATAAGATCAGCACAGCCTCCTACTTTACAATGAGGTAAATCTGCAAATAAACTCGAAAAGAACGACTCGTAGTCTAATCCTATCACGAACTCTATTTGTAGAGTATTTTCCTAGCTATAGAGGCTAAGAATAGATTCTAGCTAAATAGGAGCTAGGTTGAGGAAGCTAGTTCCCTTCTATGGCTAAACTAGGTTTTCTCCTTGTTGGATGTGGTATCTGGCTCCTCTGTCAGGGTCTTGTCTCTTGAAGTAGTTGTTGACTCCTCGGCCTTCGAGTTGCACTGGAGATCCTCCTTCGATGCCTCCATATCTAAGCAGGGGATTTAAGAGTGGGATGAGTACGAGCGTACTCAACAAGTTCATTATAGGAAAGAGGTGTTTAATGCACTAGCTACGGCATTAGACCGGAAAGTCTAATACCAATGCAGGTTTTCATAATCATTTCTTCAAAAGGTTGCTTTTATTCCGAAGAACTATGTCCGTCGGCCTTCACCGGTTTACTAGAACTTCATGGAGCTCCTTTCCGGCCGCGTTCGCAGTTCCATATCCCGGAACGAGGGAGTGACGAGTCACGGTTCTTTACACTCTGCAGAGGTGTGTTGCTTTACCCATAAGAGATCTTAACCTTGGTGCCAACCGAGTCTAGTTCTCGTCCACACTTCCTTTGGTGTGAGGCCCGGTATAAGGTCTAGCCAATCATGTTCCTCCGCTACCTCGAACACCCACCCTTTGTTGCATGCGCCGACCCTGGGTCCATGTCGGTCCCATTATTCCCGTATTTCAGGGTGGACCCCGACCACGACAACGATGCTTGGGCTCTACCATACACTCCTACGCCGGTGGCTGCAACCCATCCTAGACCGCAATACCGTGGGGACTTAGGACTCCCCGGCCTCACCATCTTGCTCCTTCGGGCGACAAGTGTACTACGGACTATGCCGTGGGGACTTAGGACTCCCCGGCCTCACCGGCTTGCCCCCTTGGATTACAAGTGTACTACGGTAAAGCGCATCCGTTGATGAACGAGAGGTGGAAACACTTTTGACTACTCCGTCCCACTCCGGATCTTATGGTTAACACGGGTATTACGGCACAAGAATCATTGGCGACATTTGTTGTTTAATCCTAGATGGATATAAACCCGTGCAATGGAACCTCCACCATATCAACACAATCCATGGTTCCATTGCCCACCACATAGTCATATTCATAGTTATGAAAATAGTGGTTTTGATTTTTATGCAATAGTGATAACCATAATACTTTGCAAGTAATTTGATAGAAATACTCAAATGGCATGAGCAAGTGATGAACTTGCCTTTCTTGACTGCAAGATTATGCAGACAAGGTCTTCGATACGCATTAACTCCAAATTCTGAAATAGCATCATCGTCCGGTAAGGACGATGTTTAAAAGATTGGCAAGGATGCAATAATGCATAAGAATGAGATGCAATCGCTCTAAGCGTGATCTAACCCCGATGATTTAGGAGTAGTGAGTTGAAATGATTTGTTTAGGGTATGTTGTACTTTTAGAGTGATTCACAAACAAGGTTCTTATTAGGATTGTGTGGTTTTAGATTCATAAGCAAGTGGTAAAATGCATAGTAACAATCGTACACACCAAGGAATAGTTGTTGTATAATAAGTAAAGAGCGAGTTGTCAATTTTAAGTCCTATAGTGCATGGTTGATGATTACTTATTATATAATTCAAAAGAATAACTTTTGAAGAACATGTTCTTTAATAAAGAACAAGTATGAATAATTAGGGTTGTGGGGTTCTATGGTTTACTTTGGTTTCCACTTTATCGGAGTAAGTAGTAGATGGATCACAACATGGTGGGATTCATCAGCAATTAGTCTTGATTGGTTTTACTTAAGCATGAGCAACTTAAGTAATTATTTATACATGGTTGCTACCATGGTGGTTCATCTTGCTTGGTGATTGCTAGCTAGGGTTTATAGTAGGTCCTTATAAGCAGGGTTGACGAGAATTCCTTATTTTCTTCAAAAGAATAACTTTTGAAGAACATACTTCTTAAATAATAAGAAGTATTACAATTAAGGTTGAGATTGTCTTGGTTTAGCTATTGGATCTCTAAGTAAAGAATGATTGGTTTCCTAAATAGGATGTTTAATAATTATCTCACACTAATAGGGTTTAGTGGAACAGGGTTATGTAAAGTAAAATAGTAGGTATGGTTGCTATTAGGGTTCATCACAATGGTGTGATGCTAAGTAGAAATGAATATGGATGATGGTTTTGGTAATAGGATCTAGGGTTTATACTTGGTTGACCCTACTTTGATTTATCTAGGTTTGATGAAGATGACTCATGGGATACCCATATATTAGTGATAGGTCTTCTACATTTTATGTGTACAAGACAAGTATTTAGTTGCTACTATGGTTCTATGATTTGGAAGGAAGGTACCATGATCACATGTTATAACCTAGGGTTTAGGTTAGAAGCGAGTTTAGGGTTCACATGTAATAATGGAACTAGGGTTCCTAATTAATTTAGGGTTTTAGGATTTCACATGAAATGATAGAGTTGTACTATCATTCAATATGGAGTTAGGGCTTGCTATTTACTATGTAGTTGTTTGTTTAATAACTTCATTTTAAAGTTGAAGTTATTAGTAACTTGGAATTAAAATAATATTGAATTTGGCATTGTATTATTTTAATGAATTAATAATTAAGGTAATTATTAATTAAGGTTTAAATCCTTCTAATAAGGATTTAATAAAATAACAAATAAAGAAAATTAATTTTAATGTTTTATTTATTTATTTACTGGTTTCTATTTAATTTAGAAAGTTTTCCTAATTATTGAATTTTAATTTCATTTTGAATTAAAAGAAAAGGCTTAATTAACAAGTATTTAAATAATTGAATTTTTATTAAAAATAAAAATTTCATATTATATTTTTATTTGATAGAGTTTTATTTTCTAAGAATTTTGATATCTTATATTTATTTTTCTGAGTTTTTATGAATTTTCTATAATTAAATGAAGTTGCGAGCAATTTTCACGGATTTTAATTAAATGGAAAAGGCTAAGGATACCGGTTCAGATCTATCTACAGACACAGACATGTGGGACCAAGGGACATGTTGGCTGCCAGGTGTGTGGAGACTAAGTCAAAAAATGTAGCCAGGTCCCACATCCACGTCAGCCTTGCCGGCGGTTTGACGCCGGCGACCAGGCGTTGAGGGCGCCGTGCCTACGGGGCTTCCACAGACGCGCGGTTACTTTCTTTCGAACAAGGAGACGACGGTGAACCTTATGGTGGCGGCAGAATTTGCTATTGGTCGCCGGAAACGCGTCGGCGAGCATGCCCTGCGGCGGCGCACTCCGGCGAGGTTTCCAAATTACACTAGGATGCATGCCAGGGAGGGTTAAGGGGTTCAATAGATGCGAAAACTCACCCTGGTGGTGATGATGGGGTTGTCGGAGGCAAGGGTGGCCGGAGATGGTCCCGGCATCGCGGTTTCCGACGAACCACCGTGAAAAGGGATCAGTCGATTCGGCGATTGGAGGCTTCCCTGCTCGATTCTTCGCAACCAGATGATCACTGGGATCTTGCGCTTCTCCTCGACTACTCCATTGTCCCTGGGGAGGCCTACACCGACGGATTCATCCTCGACTCCAACGAGCATTCATAGAGAGGTGTGAGAGATTGAGGGTTCCAGGGAGGATCTGAGAGGATGGCGATGAACAAGGTGAGCACGGCGGTTCTGCTGACGGTTTTATAGCGCTGGAGGCAGTCGGAAACCCCTTCACGGCGGTGATGACCGGCGCAGATGCTACGGTGAGGTTGGTGTGTGCGATGTGCACGAATCGTGGCGTATTTGGATAAGCACGGACGTGAGGCAGTTGGAGTGAAGCTCTGAGATGCTTGGCAACGTCCGGTCATCCTTATCGATGGTGTGACCGGCGCCGACTGGCATCGCCGCGGTGGCGAGCAGACGAAGGTGGAAGAAGAAGCTGTTCTTCTTCGTTTATTTTCACGAAGAGTTACGGTGGGCTGGACCGGCTTGTGGTGGCGTTGGGCTCGTGTTGGGCTGCGCTTGGTGGGCTGCTGCGGTGCTACTGCTGGGGCTGCTACGCCCATGTGAGGTTCGAGTAAGCCTCTTATTCTTCCTTTTTATTTTCTGTTTTTTATTTATTTCCAATTTGAATCTGATTTGAATTCATATTTTATTTGCGGGTTTCGATTGTGTTAAATTTGATTAGGTTGTAGAACAATGACTATTACACCATTCCTTCTATTTAGAACAAGTGTTTTATTTTTGAGTATATTCCATATTTTTTTAGGCTTATTCAAAATATCAATTAAACATGAATTTAGGTCCTCATTTTGATTACACTCTTGTGAATCAATTTATTTGAATTAATAGAGTTGATATTTTGAACTCAAAGTACTACAGAGATTTTTATTAGAGTTTGGTTTCTATTTGAGAATTTGTTATCTTACATATGATTTTATGTGATCACCCTTTCATCAAGGTCTTGTAATGATTATCATTATCCCTTTTCAAGGTGAGCTCAAGTATTATATTTTAATACACCTTGAAATATCTAGAGTAAGTATTACTCCCATCATGGTTTATCTTGGTTACAAAGTTAAATGGTTGTTAACTACTTATATGGTTTTAATTATGAGACTTAGCATTAGGTGGCTCTTATGTTTTATAATAGAAGCATAGGATTTGATTAATGAACCATTAGGGTCCAAATGCTAATTACCTAATGACAAATGGGTTGAATCTCAATTATGGCCTAACTTTATATTATGATCACCCTATAACTTCATGTGGAAATGGGATATACTTATCCTAGTAGGGTTTAACTTATCCTCACATACCTCAAGAGCATGATCATGGATTAGGCATGATCAACTTGTTCTTAATATCTTTACCTAAAGTTCTTAGGGTTTATGATCATTACTGAATTAATGATGATCAAGGTTTAGCTTCCTAAGGATCTCTCATTAAATAGGTTTCTCACTTCCATGATCAAGCATTGTCTTGATCAACTAGGGTATACTACTTCTAATTTACCTTCTGGAATGGGACTACTATGGTTGCCTCTAAAGTTTATATCCCATGAGAATGTCTGAGATATTATGTTAAGGTTCTACTTAATCAATGATGATATAATCATCAAGTGTATGGATAGTTATCTCCCTCATATTCAATTGTTTCCTTAACTACTTAAATGTAACACCATAGCTTGGGGCTTTCTTATAAAGGAATGGTTTATCCTAGAGTTTATGGTGTACTCACCATATCTCAATAGGTATCTAGTCTAAACTCCACTTGGCTATCTTGGTTGAATTAATCTCCTCCTTACTTTATCAATTCATGGATATGTTATTATTCCATGTGATACTAGGTTGTCTCACCACTCCAAGATGTAATGGTTAATCTCCTAATACTTCTAGTTCACAGGTTGTCCTTTATTCTTAATTAGGTAGAGCTGGGATTGATATGATTGGACTCTCTCATTTGGAAAGGACTTCAATGCTAACCTAAGGTTATTCTCCAAAGATAATGATGTGGTCACCAATATCTATGGTTAACATAAATGGGTTCTCTCTCTAGGAAATGTCTTCAATAATATCCTAGGGTTTCTCTGAGATGATGATTTGAATACATGGATGTATATTCAAGGTTTAGTTCAAGGTTTATCATTGACTCTATAATAAGTAACATAGAACTCTCACTTCTCTAGGTTTGATGTATATTAATATGTAGTAGAGAGGATTATGTATTTCTAGAGTTTATCTCCTTGTCTTGCTTCCAAGAATGAAGTAAAATAAATACCATGAGATTCATGGTAGGATCATGGATTAGTTTAAGACATGGAAAAGATAAGTGAAGAATGGTTTCTCCATTTATTGTTACTTGATTTCCAAATAGATGTAAGTTCATATGTTATGGTAACGATTACCATATTATAATCTTTTATAAGATCAAGCATTTGATCATTGAGTAAAGTGTTGTTGTGTTGATTATTAGTTCCATTTGATCTAACCCCTTAGATCAAATCATCTCTGCTCAAAACAAGGTTTTAGCAAAGTCACATTGAGGTTTATAGCGCTTGACTTGATGAGCTACTTCAATTCCACCAATGTCAAGTGAAACTTCGATGGTTGTGATCTGTGATTGTTTTACTTTAAAGCGCGAAAATTCCCAGATTTTCTATGCATGAATGCAATGCACACATCTGTTTCCTCTATTTTTGTAACCCCAATACCTGGGATATTACGAGTCTCTACCCCTTAAACTAAACTTCGTCCTCGAAGTTTGAACTCTCTCACGTTTCCGGAGTGTGGATCGACTTGTGCAGACTACAACTTTTCTCGAACTCCGTATTGATCTAACTAGATATAATTGAATATATCTCTTGTCCATATTCTTCCTGGAATCCATTATGGTTTGTCTCTGAACCATGGTTCTTACTTTGATTCATTGATTTCTTCCAACTCTATAAGCTTGTTTCCTATTTTCATTGAAGATTCAATGATTGGGACTTCTTCTTGTCCTGGCAGTCTTAATTCAAGACTAATTGGATAACATTCTCCTATTTGCTAAATAGGTCTTTGTTTTCCCTTACTACCAAAATTGCAGTAATGGTGCTTAATAAGGTACTACTATGGAATTGGTCGTGATGGTTTATTTTCCTAAAAATGGTTTAGACTCACTTAGTCTATCCAATCATGGATTATGGTTGGTACCTAAAACTATTTTGGGTTCTTTAGGTTCCATGAAAGGAATCTTTCAAATGGACTTTAGTTTTGGTATAGTCAATATCCTTCGATCTTTGGCCTTCTCGAGCTGTATTTGGTCTACGGTATTTTCTTCTTCCAACTTCATTAGCATTAGCTGACTTGAGCTTAAGTGCTTCTGAGTAAATATTACTCACTTGAACAAGTGATAATCCAATTATTACTTCCTCGAGGTATGAACCTCGGCTTCTGGTCTGACATCCTTCTGAAAGTAGTGTTCAACAATCTTATGAAAATAAGATTGAACTTCCTCTCAGTTCAGACCTTCTTCTCCATCTTACTCAAAGTATTGAGTCATTGTACATCCAACTCAATCTTTACTCTACCCCTTAGAGTTTGCTTATGTTCTTCGACTCCTTTTCTTCCAACTATTGAGCTTATGATTAGAATATTAGTCTGGGTCTAGCTTATGGTTTGTACTTGTTCTAAGGTCTCGCGAAGAATGTTTGTGGTGTATCCACTCAATTGTGGACATCCAATGTGAATCCTTCGACTAAATGATTATAGATCTAGCTATTTGGCTGACAAGATTTTTTTTTGTTCACAACTTTTGTTACAAATAATTAAATCGTGGACTATTTGTAATACCAACTGATATACTGTGGTTATTATACCAACTGTGGCTATTTGATATCTAAAAAATGGATTCTGTTATAGGTTCTGATCAACTGGACGAGACATCTTCTACTTTATCTCGCAATATTGATCCTATACCAATTGTGGTCTTCTGGTATCAATTATGGTCTTCTTATATCTGCCATGGTTTCACAAATCATCTTCCTTCATTCAGGGTTTATTTTGCATGAAATCCACTAGCTGACACTATGAATATAGTATCCTAAGTGATTTCCCATGCATTCCCTCTTCCATAATGACTATGGTTCTACTTCTACTACTCCACAGTCATCATATTTCTCACCTTCATGCTTCCTATGTACTAAAGTACTCCTCTGTTGAGGTAAAGCATGAGTTTCTGATTGTACTTCCTTCAGAGTATTGTGGTTACTTCCCACAACTTTACTTCCTTTCTCTGATGAACCTTCATCTTGTCTTTAAGATCTTCAGAGTTCGTCACTTCCTCACACGAATACCATTACCCTCTAGATCTATAACATCAAGTAAGAACTTGATATAGCAACATGCATTTGCATATCAAAGTCAAACTTCATGTATGGATCTAGTCAAACAATGAAAATCCATTAAAAACCAAGAAGATTCAGCTTTGTGTTTATAGTACACACCATCATAAGCCTGAATATAATAGTTGAGTATGACATCTCTAAACATCAGGCTGAGATGTGTAGTATATAACACCACATAAGATAGGTTTATATCGTGATACTTAGCACATATAGTTGGCATTCTACTATTTGTCTCATCATTTACCTTAATTGCACATTTGCAATGAGATAAACTTGAAACAAAGTGGTCTAGGATAGCTAAGGTTAATCCTAATTTTCTTTGGAAGTACTACTTAACTTCCATTTTCGTTGAGGACTATCTCACTTGGTATCACTAAATTCTAACATGGCTACTCTAAACACATAACTATTGGATTATAGCTCCAATACTTCCAAGTGTTTCTACCATAATTATATGGTCATGATGTGCTTGGCACACTTCCCATTGTTTTGAAGCACAATTCTTACACTATTGTTTTGCACTTGGCTTCTTATTGTACTCCTCTTAATTAATTATGAGGTTCTAGTCCATCACATAATGATTCTCGGGTGAAACATATATGATTTCTATCTCTACCATGTAAGTAGGCATATTTTATTCCTATCTCTCCTCCTTACCTCCCATGATTGACTCATCATGGTCTATACTACCTCATATAACTCAGAGTTATCACTTACTATCAATTGTTTCACATATCTAGATAATTTTAATTACTCATTGCTTAACTTGGTCTACATCTTCTATTAGGATATCTTAATTATCTTCATCACTTGATTTACTCCTATTACATGTCTGAATAATTCTTACTTGAACATAACATATGTTGGTATACATCTTCCAATAGGATATCTTCCTTATGGTTGTATCCTCTCTTTGGACTACCATGTATTGTATACCAACTATGGTCTACTCATCTATAGTTTTCAGGACTGAATGATGTGCTACATATTTGGAATTAGCTATCTATTTTTACTTAGGAAGGTAATTGGAAAAGATTGACTTAAGTGTGTCAGGATTATTCTCAAGTGAATATCCATCTCAAGTCATAAGATTTGATTTAGCTTAGACAACTTCCTATAGACACTACCAATCCTATAGGTCTCCTTTAAAGGGCTTTAATCCTAGGGTCAAAGCATTTGCTCTGATACCAACTGTGGTGACCCGGCATACCACTGCATGGTGTAGTATGCAAGTCTGATACAACACCAATGAAACACCGTTCCACTAGTATTATATCGCTCAGAGTGGTACAACAGAAACATATGCGGGTCCAAGGCATGTCTATAGAATTACAACTCTGACTCAATTACATAAGATCAGCACAGCCTCCTACTTTACAATGAGGTAAATCTGCAAATAAACTCCAAAAGAACGACTCGTAGTCTAATCCTATCACGAACTCTATTTGTAGAGTATTTTCCTAGCTATAGAGGCTAAGAATAGATTCTAGCTAAATAGGAGCTAGGTTGAGGAAGCTAGTTCCCTTCTATGGCTAAACTAGGTTTTCTCCTTGTTGGATGTGGTATCTGGCTCCTCTGTCAGGGTCTTGTCTCTTGAAGTAGTTGTTGACTCCTCGGCCTTCGAGTTGCACTGGAGATCCTCCTTCGATGCCTCCATATCTAAGCAGGGGATTTAAGAGTGGGATGAGTACGAGCGTACTCAACAAGTTCATTATAGGAAAGAGGTGTTTAATGCACTAGCTACGGCATTAGACCAGAAAGTCTAATACCAATGCAGGTTTTCATAATCATTTCTTCAAAAGGTTGCTTTTATTCCGAAGAACTATGTCCGTCGGCCTTCACCGGTTTACTAGAACTTCATGGAGCTCCTTTCCGGCCGCGTTCGCAGTTCCATATCCCGGAACAGGGAGTGACGAGTCACGGTTCTTTACACTCTGCGAGAGGTGTGTTGCTTTACCCATAAGAGATCTTAACCTTGGTGCCAACCGAGTCTAGTTCTCGTCCACACTTCCTTTGGTGTGAGGCCCGGTATAAGGTCTAGCCAATCATGTTCCTCCGCTACCTCGAACACCCACCCTTTGTTGCATGCGCCGACCACGGGTCCATGTCGGTCCCATTATTCCCGTATTTCGGGGTGGACCCCGACCACGACAACGATGCTTGGGCTCTACCATACACTCCTACGCCGGTGGCTGCAACCCATCCTAGACCGCAATACCGTGGGGACTTAGGACTCCCCGGCCTCACCATCTTGCTCCTTCGGGCGACAAGTGTACTACGGACTATGCCGTGGGGACTTAGGACTCCCCAGCCTCACCGGCTTGCCCCCTTGGATTACAAGTGTACTACGGTAAAGCGCATCCGTTGATGAACGAGAGGTGGAAACACTTTTGACTACTCCGTCCCACTCCGGATCTTATGGTTAACACGGGTATTACGGCACAAGAATCACTTGGCGACATTTGTTGTTTAATCCTAGATGGATATAAACCCGTGCAATGGAACCTCCACCATATCAACACAATCCATGGTTCCATTGCCCACCACATAGTCATATTCATAGTTATGAAAATAGTGGTTTTGATTTTTATGCAATAGTGATAACCATAATACTTTGCAAGTAATTTGATAGAAATACTCAAATGGCATGAGCAAGTGATGAACTTGCCTTTCTTGATTGCAAGATTATGCGAGACAAGGTCTTCGATACGCATTAACTCCAAATTCTGAAATAGCATCATCGTCCGGTAAGGACGATGTTTAAAGATTGGCAAGGATGCAATAATGCATAAGAATGAGATGCAATCGCTCTAAGCGTGATCTAACCCCGATGATTTAGGAGTAGTGAGTTGAAATTATTTGTTTAGGGTATGTTGTACTTTTAGAGTGATTCACAAACAAGGTTCTTATTAGGATTGTGTGGTTTTAGATTCATAAGCAAGTGGTAAAATGCATAGTAACAATCGTACACACCAAGGAATAGTTGTTGTATAATAAGTAAAGAGCGAGTTGTCAATTTTAAGTCCTATAGTGCATGGTTGATGATTACTTATTATATAATTCAAAAGAATAACTTTTGAAGAACATGTTCTTTAATAAAGAACAAGTATGAATAATTAGGGTTGTGGGGTTCTATGGTTTACTTTGGTTTCCACTGCTTCTGGAGTAAGTAGTAGATGGATCACAACATGGTGGGATTCATCAGCAATTAGTCTTGATTGGTTTTACTTAAGCATGAGCAACTTAAGTAATTATTTATACATGGTTGCTACCATGGTGGTTCATCTTGCTGGTGATTGCTAGCTAGGGTTTATAGTAGTTCCTTATAAGCAGGGTTGACGAGAATTCCTTATTTTCTTCAAAAGAATAACTTTTGAAGAACATACTTCTTAAATAATAAGAAGTATTACAATTAAGGTTGAGATTGTCTTGGTTTAGCTATTGGATCTCTAAGTAAAGAATGATTGGTTTCCTAAATAGGATGTTTAATAATTATCTCACACTAATAGGGTTTAGTGGAACAGGGTTATGTAAAGTAAAATAGTAGGTATGGTTGCTATTAGGGTTCATCACAATGGTGTGATGCTAAGTAGAAATGAATATGGATGATGGTTTTGGTAATAGGATCTAGGGTTTATACTTGGTTGACCCTACTTTGATTTATCTAGGTTTGATGAAGATGACTCATGGGATACCCATATATTAGTGATAGGTCTTCTACATTTTATGTGTACAAGACAAGTATTTAGTTGCTACTATGGTTCTATGATTTGGAAGGAAGGTACCATGATCACATGTTATAACCTAGGGTTTAGGTTAGAAGCAGTTTAGGGTTCACATGTAATAATGGAACTAGGGTTCCTAATTAATTTAGGGTTTTAGGATTTCACATGAAATGATAGAGTTGTACTATCATTCAATATGGAGTTAGGGCTTGCTATTTACTATGTAGTTGTTTGTTTAATAACTTCATTTTAAAGTTGAAGTTATTAGTAACTTGGAATTAAAATAATATTGAATTTGGCATTGTATTATTTTAATGAATTAATAATTAAGGTAATTATTAATTAAGGTTTAAATCCTTCTAATAAGGATTTAATAAAATAACAAATAAAGAAAATTAATTTTAATGTTTTATTTATTTATTTACTGGTTTCTATTTAATTTAGAAAGTTTTCCTAATTATTGAATTTTAATTGCATTTTGAATTAAAAGAAAAGGCTTAATTAACAAGTATTTAAATAATTGAATTTTTATTAAAAATAAAAATTTCATATTATATTTTTATTTGATAGAGTTTTATTTTCTAAGAATTTTGATATCTTATATTTATTTTTCTGAGTTTTTATGAATTTTCTATAATTAAATGAAGTTGCAGCAATTTTCTGGATTTTAATTAAATGGAAAAGGCTAAGGATACCGGTTCAGATCTATCTACAGACACAGACATGTGGGACCAAGGGACACGTTGGCTGCCAGGTGTGTGGAGACTAAGTCAAAAAATGTAGCCAGGTCCCACATCCACGTCAGCCTTGCCGGCGGTTTGACGCCGGCGACCAGGCGTTGAGGGCGCCGTGCCTACGGGGCTTCCACAGACGCGCGGTTACTTTCTTTCGAACAAGGAGACGACGGTGAACCTTATGGTGGCGGCAGAATTTGCTATTGGTCGCCGGAAACGCGTCGGCGAGCATGCCCTGCGGCGGCGCACTCCGGCGAGGTTTCCAAATTACACTAGGATGCATGCCAGGGAGGGTTAAGGGGTTCAATAGATGCGAAAACTCACCCTGGTGGTGATGATGGGGTTGTCGGAGGCAAGGGTGGCCGGAGATGGTCCCGGCATCGCGGTTTCCGACGAACCACCGTGAAAAGGGATCAGTCGATTCGGCGATTGGAGGCTTCCCTGCTCGATTCTTCGCAACCAGATGATCACTGGGATCTTGCGCTTCTCCTCGACTACTCCATTGTCCCTGGGGAGGCCTACACCGACGGATTCATCCTCGACTCCGACGAGCATTCATAGAGAGGTGTGAGAGATTGAGGGTTCCAGGGAGGATATGAGAGGATGGCGATGAACAAGGTGAGCACGGCGGTTCTGCTGACGGTTTTATAGCGCTGGAGGCAGTCGGAAACCCCTTCACGGCGGTGATGACCGGCGCAGATGCTACGGTGAGGTTGGTGTGTGCGATGTGCACGAATCGTGGCGTATTTGGATAAGCACGGACGTGAGGCAGTTGGAGTGAAGCTCTGAGATGCTTGGCAACGTCCGGTCATCCTTATCGATGGTGTGACCGGCGCCGACTGGCATCGCCGCGGTGGCGAGCAGACGAAGGTGGAAGAAGAAGCTTTTCTTCTTCGTTTATTTTCACGAAGAGTTACGGTGGGCTGGACCGGCTTGTGGTGGCGTTGGGCTCGTGTTGGGCTGCGCTTGGTGGGCTGCTGCGGTGCTACTGCTGGGCTGCTACGCCCATGTGAGGTTCAGGTAAGCCTCTTATTCTTCCTTTTTATTTTCTGTTTTTTATTTATTTCCAATTTGAATCTAATTTGAATTCATATTTTATTTGCAGGTTTCTGATTGTGTTAAATTTGATTAGGTTGTAGAACAATGACTATTACACCATTCCTTCTATTTAGAACAAGTGTTTTATTTTTGAGTATATTCCATATTTTTTTTAGGCTTATTCAAAATATCAATTAAACATGAATTTAGGTCCTCATTTTGATTACACTCTTGTGAATCAATTTATTTGAATTAATAGAGTTGATATTTTGAACTCAAAGTATTACAGAGATTTTTATTAGAGTTTGGTTTCTATTTGAGAATTTGTTATCTTACATATGATTTTATGTGATCACCCTTTCATCAAGGTCTTGTAATGATTATCATTATCCCTTTTCAAGGTGAGCTCAAGTATTATATTTTAATACACCTTGAAATATCTAGAGTAAGTATTACTCCCATCATGGTTTATCTTGGTTACAAAGTTAAATGGTTGTTAACTACTTATATGGTTTTAATTATGAGACTTAGCATTAGGTGGCTCTTATGTTTTATAATAGAAGCATAGGATTTGATTAATGAACCATTAGGGTCCAAATGCTAATTACCTAATGACAAATGGGTTGAATCTCAATTATGGCCTAACTTTATATTATGATCACCCTATAACTTCATGTGGAAATGGGATATACTTATCCTAGTAGGGTTTAACTTATCCTCACATACCTCAAGAGCATGATCATGGATTAGGCATGATCAACTTGTTCTTAATATCTTTACCTAAAGTTCTTAGGGTTTATGATCATTACTGAATTAATGATGATCAAGGTTTAGCTTCCTAAGGATCTCTCATTAAATAGGTTTCTCACTTCCATGATCAAGCATTGTCTTGATCAACTAGGGTATACTACTTCTAATTTACCTTCCGGAATGGGACTACTATGGTTGCCTCTAAAGTTTATATCCCATGAGAATGTCCGAGATATTATGTTAAGGTTCTACTTAATCAATGATGATATAATCATCAAGTGTATGGATAGTTATCTCCCTCATATTCAATTGTTTCCTTAACTACTTAAATGTAACACCATAGCTTGGGGCTTTCTTATAAAGGAATGGTTTATCCTAGAGTTTATGGTGTACTCACCATATCTCAATAGGTATCTAGTCTAAACTCCACTTGGCTATCTTGGTTGCATTAATCTCCTCCTTACTTTATCAATTCATGGATATGTTATTATTCCATGTGATACTAGGTTGTCTCACCACTCCAAGATGTAATGGTTAATCTCCTAATACTTCTAGTTCACAGGTTGTCCTTTATTCTTAATTAGGTAGAGCTGGGATTGATATGACTGGACTCTCTCATTTGGAAAGGACTTCAATGCTAACCTAAGGTTATTCTCCAAAGATAATGATGTGGTCACCAATATCTATAGTTAACATAAATGGGTTCTCTCTCTAGGAAATGTCTTCAATAATATCCTAGGGTTTCTCTGAGATGATGATTTGAATACATGGATGTATATTCAAGGTTTAGTTCAAGGTTTATCATTGACTCTATAATAAGTAACATAGAACTCTCACTTCTCTAGGTTTGATGTATATTAATATGTAGTAGAGAGGATTATGTATTTCTAGAGTTTATCTCCTTGTCTTGCTTCCAAGAATGAAGTAAAATAAATACCATGAGATTCATGGTAGGATCATGGATTAGTTTAAGACATGGAAAAGATAAGTGAAGAATGGTTTCTCCATTTATTGTTACTTGATTTCCAAATAGATGTAAGTTCATATGTTATGGTAACGATTACCATATTATAATCTTTTATAAGATCAAGCATTTGATCATTGAGTAAAGTGTTGTTGTGTTGATTATTAGTTCCATTTGATCTAACCCCTTAGATCAAATCATCTCTGCTCAAAACAAGGTTTATAGCGCTTGACTTGATGAGCTACTTCAATTCCACCAATGTCAAGTGAAACTTCAGTGACTGTGACTGTGACTGTTTTACTTTAAAGCGCGAAAATTCCCCAGATTTTCTATGCATGAATGCAATGCACACATCTGTTTCCTCTATTTTTGTAACCCCAATACCTGGGATATTACACCGGAGGACTCTACATCATCATGCCCGCCTCGGGATTGATGCGTGAGTAGTTCATCCTTGGACTATGCACTACTAGGAAAAGGGCTATAGCTGCACGGAAGGGTGCCGGCGCACCATCATTGACGCGCGCCGGTGGCAAAATACCGCCGGCGAGCCATGTTAGGCCGCGCCGGCGAAGAATCTATACTGCCGGCGCACAAGAAAATTTAGTGCGCCGGGAATAAAATTCGAAGAGTTCTGGCCGGAAACAGAAAATATGGGCACCTTACCCCCGGCACACCTCTATGGTGGTGCGCCGGTGGTAGACAATTTACCACCAGCGCACCACCATAGAGGTGCGCCGGGGGTAAGTTGCCTAGATTTTTCTCTGCACCCCCCCGGGAATCGCCTTTTCAGTTTTCGAAAAAATAATAGAAAATGATAGAAAATTCAAAAAATAAAATCCTTTGAAATGCCCATGTAATATGTGATCTAGTTTTAGAGAAAATTTGAAAATTTGAATTTCGATGTATTATGCAAAATGGCGTCATCTTTCGGTAAAACGGCCGTTTGGAGAAAAAATGGATTCGTCAAATGGAAAACAGAAACAGGACTTTTTTCAGATTTAAGATTTGGGTGAAAAAAGAAAAAAATACCCCCGGCGCACCACCCTACTTGGTGCGCCGGCAGTAACCTAAGCTATATATGCCAAACCAGCCCGGTGCACCTTCTCTCTCTTCCATTGCCCCCATCTTCTCTTTCACTTCTCCTCCTCCTCCTCTCTTCCTCCCTCCGGCCACCTTCTCTTCTCCTCCATTTTTCCCCTCTTCTACCTTCTTACCCCTCTAATCCCTCCCTCCGACGAGCACCTCCTTAAGCTACTCACCGGAGCACCTCCTCAAGCTACTCCCCGCAGCACCTCGTCAAGCTATCTCACCGGAGCACCTCCTCAAGCTACTCACCGGCGAGCACCTCCTCAAGCATCTCGCCGGCGAGCCCCTCCTCAAGCATCACCTCCTCTCACCCCTGGTCCAGCCACCTCCTCTCACCCCGACGATCACCGACGACCACACCGGCAACCACTTCCTCTTTGCAAGGAGATGACCATGGTGGCGGCGGTACATCTCCAAGGCACGACCTAGAACTTGACCTACGACCTAGAACACGACCGACCTAGATCTAGATCTAGATCTAGATCTGCTTTTTTTTGAATCCTGGAAAACATACCGCCGGCGCACTAGGGTGGTGCGCCGGTGATAAATCGAGTTACCGTCGGCGAACAAGATGGTGCGCCGGCAATAAGCCTTTACCACCGGCCCGTTCGCACCGGCGGGCGCTGGTGCGCCGGCAGTAGTGCTTTTTGGTGCGCCGGCAATAAGCCTTTTCCTAGTAGTGATGGGTCCATAGAAGTAGCTAGATGGTTGTCTTCTCCTCTTGTGCTATCATGTTTAGATCTTGTGAGCTGCCTAACATGATCAAGATCGTCTATTTGTAATGCTACATGTTGTGTTTGTTGGGATCCGATAAATATGGAATACTATGTCAAGTTGATTATTGATCTATCATATATGTGTTGTTTATGATCTTGCATGCTCTCCGTTGCTAGTAGAGGCTCTGGCCAAGTTTATACTTGTAACTCCAAGAGGGAGTATTTATGCTCGATAGTGGGTTCATGCCTCCATTGAATCTGGGACAGTGACAGAAAGTTCTAAGGTTATGGATGTGCTGTTGCCACTAGGGATAAAACATGAATGCTTTGTCTAAGGATATTTTTGTTGATTATATTACGCACAGTACTTAATGCAATTGTCTGTTGTTTGCAACTTAATACTGGAAGGGGTGCGGATGCTAACCCGAAGGTGGACTTTTTAGGCATAGATGCATGCTGGATAGCGGTCTATGTTCTTTGTCGTAATGCCCTAAGTAAATCTCATATTAGTCATCATGATATGTATGTGCATTTTTATGCCCGCTCTATTTGTCAATTGCCCAACTGTAATTTGTTCACCCAACATGCTATTTATCTTATTGGAGAGACACCACTAGTGAACTGTGGACCCCGGTCCATTCTTTTACATCTGTAATACAATCTACTGCAATCATTGTTCTCTGTTGTTCTTCGCAAACAAACATCATTCTCCACACCATACGTTTAATCCTTTGTTTACAGCAAGCCGGTGAGATTGACAACCTCACTTTTAAGTTAGGGCAAAGTATTTTGATTGTGTTGTGCAGGTTCCATGTTGGCGTCGGAATCCCTGGTGTTGCGCCGCACTACACTCCTTCACCAACAACCTTCACGTGGCCTTCATCTCCTACTGGTTTGATAACCTTGGTTTCTTTCTGAGGGGAAAACTTGCTGCTGTGCGCATCACACCTTCCTCTTGGGATTCCCAACGGACGTGTGCATCACGCGCCATCAATGAGCTTCTAAATATTATGAATGGTAAGGAAAATACCCAAGTTAATGCCATCACTAATTCTAATTTTTAGGAAATAGACTTTATAGCAAGAAATCCTTATAACCCCGCATGGAAGAGTCAAAACTTTGGCTCTACCTTTCAAAAGCAATATACTAATCATGCAGGAGTTCAAAACAATAACTACACTAATGGTAGTGGAGCAAACAACGGTAATGTTTCAATTTAAAACACGTTCAATAGTTTTATGCATGCTCAAACTGAAAAAATAACACCCTTACAAAGATTACTAAAAATCATAGCACCATGTTGGGGAATTTATCTAATCAAACTGTTGAGGTACAATTGGGAAAGAAGGCTGAAAACCAAACTATAATACTTGCAAAATTTGCAGGGAAGCCCGAACCAAACCCCGTTGAAGATCTCAAGATGATGAGGATCAAAAAGACGGATCACCTGAAGAACTGGACTATAGCAATGCTCCATCCTCGGAATATTCCGTTGAAGATCTAGTGAAGATAATCACTGTCAAGAATCCCAGAATCTATCAAGGTAACGATAATATGTACCGTAAATTTAATCATGAAGTAGCATGCAAAGTTCGTGAGTTAGAATAACAGTATAAGAAGCTAGATAAAAAACTCACAGCTAAGCTTGATGATTAATTTGAGCCCACTATTTAGATTCATATTGGAGTGAATGAGATGGCAGCACTTTGTGATCTTGGTGCAACCGTCTCTACCATTCCAAAGAGATTATTTGATAACTTAAAATTGGGGCCATTCAAAATAATTGAGCGAAGACTTCACTTAGCTGATATTACATATAAACAAGTTGTAGGAATTAAAGATAACATTGTAGTAGAAATTAAAGGATGTCCCACTGATGCATGTAAAATGCATACATGAACTTTGCCCTTTATCATATTGAATTCCCACATATTTGAAACATATATGTGATAATACCATGTTTTACATTGATTTATGGGGATTTAGCAATGATCCCCTTTATTTGGTTTATAACTCTGCAGAACAGAAACCCTATTTTGTGTATTTTTTCACTTTTAGAGACCTATACGGGGTCAAATTCTAGGATATTTGGAGGGCCATTTTTTCATGGGATTATTACTCATGTGCCCCCCATTCCTTAGTTGTCCTCAGTTTCCCTGCACTCCAAACTTTTGCTCATTTTTTCCCACTTCCTTAGCTAAAACTCTCACAAAGGCTTATAGAAGACATTTACCGTCTTGCCCGTTAACTCTGACAGTGGGGCCCGCGCCCGGCTGACTGTGCATTTACCGGTACTTGTTGACTGGTGGGACCGCTCGGAGAAAATGTATCGGGCTTGACTGAACCTGAAATAGATCGCGGTTGATCGTACCGCACCGCGTCGCCCGCCCCCTCGACCGACGCGGTGCCACGTCCATCGCCATGGTTCCCTCCACCCTACTGCCCCTATTCCGTTCTTTGGAGACACCTCGTATCCTCCAGATCTAACCCACCTCCCGGTCCGTGGGATTACGAAGGGATGTTGGGTGAGGACGCATGGAAGCCTGTCGACCGTGGAGAGGATTGGGTCGAATCCGCGGTAGATAATTCAAAACATCTGGGTAAGCATCGTTTCGCTCGAATCGAGGGTCTAACTCGTATTATATGTCGCATTTGACTTCTGATAGGTTGAATCTTTTGAATTTTGCTGAATTATCCCCAGCCTAACTGCAATATTTGTTTGAACAAACTAGGATTGATCCCGCGCTGGTTTTACGGCTATTGATCGGAATGGAAACTAGTGTGCTGTGTGGTACTAGACTGCATTTGACTTCATTTTTCTATCAGAAGGTGGTAGAAACCAGCCTGAATTTCAAAGATTTACAAGCTGAGCTCTGTAACACCTTTCCATGGAGCGATGCCAATGCTGTTGAATTGAAATATTTCAACAGTGACGGGCAAATATTTCTCCCACTAACTTGTGACGAACATATGGTTTGCTTTTTTACTCAGACTGTTGACAGCCGATTCGGTAAACTCCAAATCGATGTGCTTCAGCGACGCCCAGAACGGGTGAAGGGGAAGGGAGTTCAGACATCATTTGTCTCTACGAATAGCCAGCGCCCCGGCACTCCTTGTAGGTCGACACCAAGTAAAGTAAGTGGTGATGAAAGCTACAACATACATGCTGCCAATTTTGTTAACGATTTAGCTGGTGCAGTCGGTGTACAGGAAGATGCAGAAAGTGCCGAGGGAGTGACAAATGATGATGAAGACGAGATGATGTACCTTGAACTGGTAGATAGAGCCAGTCAACAAGTAGTGGATGATAAATATCCATAGGATCCCATCAGCCGAGCTAGGTTTGATGATGCTGACGATGAAGAGAAGGAGGAGACCATGGACAACTTAATCGATGATGAATAGATGGTGAGCACATGCCAGCAATTGAGTGGAATAGGGAAGTACCTGAGCTTACTAAAGTCACCATTTTCCAATCCATGGTGACTGTCGGAATGCAGCGAGAACATGGTGCATTCTAAGTGAAAACACCTATGAGATTAAAAGGGGTGAGTCAGGAAGATTCACTGTTTTTTATCCATATGATAGCTGTAGGTGGAGATTGCATGCATCTCATATGTTAATTAAAGAGCAAATTGATTCAGGTAATCCAATTCAGTTAGTAATTTAGTTTTAGATCATTGAGTAATGTTTGTGTATGGCCATTTTCTTTATTGTTTTTGACCCTTTTACTTTGTTTTAGATAAATAATAACCCACACGAGCACACATGTCCACCTGGAGGGGGAGGGGGAAGGCCAAAACCAAACTGGCAAAAACTAGTTGGGTGGCAGATGCAATATTGGATTGGCTGAGGGAAGAACCTGGACTTGGTACAACAACACTCCATGCAAAGATTTTTAAGAAGTGCAAGATAAATATTCCTTACATGAGAATTTTCAATGCTAAGGAAATGGATCTTGATAGAATTAGTAATCAATGGAATGAAAGTTTTTCAACTGCTCTACACCTTCAAAGCTGACGTGGAGATGGCTAGTCCATGGAGTGTTGTAGAGATTGACAAGCGTAGAGTTCCATTCAAAATAAAAGGGAAGTTATTTGAGAAGGAGTGCTTCGGAAGGGCTTTATTTGTTTCAAGGCTTGCTGGCAGGGGTTTCTAAATAGTTGTATGCCCTACTTGGCCGTGTTGCATTTGGTGTGGTGGAGGCAGAGTCCGAGTAAAGTTGGGTCTGGTTTCTGCAGCAATTGTGCAAATATATATGCACACCTCCAGGTTTAGCTATTTGTGTGAAGCTTTTTTCATGAAAATGACCTTACACCAAGTTTATATTTTTTCTCTCATATGCATGTCACATACTACGAATGTGTGCATAAGTTTTCTATTTTTTGATTTTTTTTGAATTATTTATGCTCATTTGAACTTGATTCAACCTCTCACTCCTGATATTTGGTTTTCCAAAAAAAAATGACCCTATACCGAGTTTATAATTTTTTTGGAAACTACATCTTATGAACAAACGAACTACGCTGATTTATATTTTTCATTTTTTTAATTAGTTATGCTCATATGAAAATTTGTCAAACCCGGTTGATTGACTCAAAACCCCGTAGCATCTCTCCAAACCCTAGCGTCGAACCTCCGCCGTTGGATCATACCCTAGCGTCAAACTCCACCCGTTCGATATGGCCTTCTAAAAAGGTTTCAGAGGGCGATCTGCGCGACGCTGGTTCTGCATCCTCATTGGCCGCAATGGTAGTGCACTCTCCTACACCATCTGACACCCAAAGGCAGGCACAGAGAAGCCAGTGGTCGCACATTAGCTTCTCCCCTTATTTTGCTTCTTCCTCACCGGCGATTCCTCTGCAGCAGCCATTCCTCTGATTCTTCCTATCCGGCGATATGTCGAGCTCCTCGTCAGCCTCATGTCCCACGTGGCCATTGTATGGTCCAGTGCTGATGACTCTATGCAATGAGTGCCCACGCATGGCGCCACTAAAGTGGTTAACTTCGAAGGAGAGTAAGAATGGGAAGTTCGGGCGCGAGTTCGTCAAATGCGAGAGCAAGCCGAAGGGGCAGGTTAGATCTGACTTCTCCTCGCATCCTTTATCTCTAATTTTAACAAATTTCTATCAGATTTGGGATTTAGTGTTCATGATTTCGTTTTCATGTCGTGAAGTAATACTACCATTTTGAGTGGATGGATGAGTACATCAAGAGGCTTCAATGGATGGGCTTGCTGGATTGGAGGGGGGATGCTACCTGTGAGGTCAATGGGTCGGCTTTGGAGGGGTTGCCACATGATAGTGTTGTTACAACGGTGGGGAATGCGGAACTGATGGGGGAATTGAAGAAGATGAACAATAACTTGATGATGTGATTCAATTGCAGAAGCAATCTAATCTGATAGCCTTAGGATTTCATGTTGGTATACTTGCTCTAGGATTTTTTTACTTTATGATCATCTCTCGCTAGAGATGTTTGTACTGTGTTTGTTGATCTCTGAATGTATGCAGTTTAGTGCTAGTTCTTTGGGATATTTTCGACACTTTCAGATGACAGTAAGCAGTACATGTGCAGCACAAATGCATCGAATTCTTCTCTTCTCTCTCGCACAAAAACGTAGTTTGCAGGCCCAAAGAGAATTAGGCTGCAATAGGCCCACGAAGGATAAATGAGGCCCAGAAACATGCGATGACTTTGTTTCTGTTTCTGAATGATTGCTTTTTTATTTTTCGTTTATATTACCACATCCCTTCATATTACTACACGTTTTAAACATGAAAATGGAAAAATTAAGTTCACATCCTTCATATTGACTACATAATCAAACTTTGGTGAGTTCCTATCTACGATTCCAAAAGCTTTCATTAAATTTGTATTTGAATTTGAATTTGAATTAATATTTGAATTTGAGATAAAAATTGAATTTGAGCCAAACTTGAAGTTGAACCAATATATGAGGTCCATATCTCTGTGCTATGTATTTGATAGAACAATTCAAGTCCAATGTTTGAAAGTAGGGAATCCAATCCGAATGATAAATATGCTAGAAACGAGCTCGAGAGCTAGGGTAAATTAAAGGCCATATTTCTAATCAAAAAAAATTCGACCTTGTCTAAATGAGTTATATATTTGTTACTAAGACATGTTCTATATATATATATATATATGTCTGCTATTCTCGAACTGGTTCGAGTCTGCTATTCTCGAACCGGTTCGAGAATAGAATTCTCGAACCACTCGTGAACTTCCGGCTGTTTCACAAGTGAACTTCTCGACGGAATATCAGAATTGCATATTCGTGCGAACAGTATATTCATGTTGATTTTTAAACCGCTAATCGGAATGATCCATATAATATACCATTGGATTCGTATAGTAATTTCGCATCTTTAATGCATAAGCATTCAACAACAGATAAAATTCTCATAAATATTGAGGATTAATTGTCCAAACTGAAACTTCCACCATGATTCATGGCTTTAGTTAGCGGCCCAATGTTCTTCTCTAACAATATGCATACTCAAACCATTTGATCATGAAAATCGCCCTTACTTCAGACAAGACGAACATGCATAGCAACTCACATGATATTCAACAAAGGTAAAAGTTGATGGCGTCCCCAGAAACATGGTTACCGCTCAACAAGCAACTTACTAAGAAATAAGATACATAGCTACATATTCTTCACCACAATAGTTTTTAAGCTATTTTTCCCATGATCTATATATTGCAAAGACAAAGATAGAATTTTAAAGGTAGCACTCAAGTAATTTACTTTGGAATGGCAGAGAAATACCATGTAGTAGGTATGTATGGTGGACACAAATGGCATGGTTTTTGGCTCAAGGATTTGGATGCACGAGAAGTAATCCCTCTCAATACAAGGCTTAGGCTAGCAAGGTTGTTTGAAGAAAACTCAAGTATAAAACGGTACAGCAAGACTTACATAAGAACATATTGCAAGCATTATAAGACTCTACATTGTCTCCTTGTTGTTCAAACACCTTAACCAGAAAATATCTAGACTCTAGAGACCAATCATGCAAACCAAATTTTAACAAGCTCTATGTAGTTCTTCATTAATGGGTGCAAAGTACATGATGCAAGAGCTTAAACATGATCTATATGAGCACAACAATTGCCAAGTATCAAATTATTCAAGACATTATACCATTTACCACATGTGGCATTTTCTGTTTCCAACCATACAACAATTAACGAAGCAGTTTCAACCTTCGCCATGAACATTAAGAATAAAGCTAAGAACACATGTGTTCATATGAACGAGCGGAGCGTGTCTCTCTCCCACACAAGCATGAATTTATTCAAAGAATGAAAATAACAAAACGAAAATAAAAGCACACAGACGCTCCAAGTAAAGTACATAAGATGTGACGGAATAAAAATATAGTTTCACTAGAGGTGACCTGATAAGTTGTCGATGAAGAAGGGGATGCCTTGGGCATCCCCAAGCTTAGATGCTTGAGTCTTCTTAAAATATGCAGGGATGAACCACGGGGGAATCCCCAAGCTTAGTCTTTTCACTCTTCTTGATCATATTGTATCATCCTCCTCTCTTGACCCTTGAAAACTTCCTCCACACCAAACTCAAAACAAACTCATTAGAGGGTTAGTGCATAATCAAAAATTCACATATTCAGAGGTGACACAATCATTCTTAACACTTCTGTACATTGCACAAAGCTACTGAAGGTTAATGGAACAAAGAAATCCATCAAACATAGCAAAAGAGTCAATGCGAAATAAAAGGCAGAATCTGTCAAAACAGAACAGTCCGTAAAGACGATTTTTTAGTGGCACTTAACTTGCTCAGATGAAAAAGCTCAAATTGAATGAAAGTTGCGTACATATCTGAGGATCACTCACGTAAATTGGCAGATTTTTCTGAGTTACCTACAGAGAATCATATCCAAATTCGTGACAGCAGGGTTTCTCCGGTAAGCACCATGCTGAAGCCTGCCCACGTTGTTCATGCGTTGCTCGTGCTGAAGCCTTTTTGATGGCGAGCAACGTAGTTATCTTAGATGTGTTAGGGTTAGCATTGTTCTTCGAATTACATGCTTTCGTTATGCAACCCTTGCACATCTAGCCTCCCTTACACCTGTCTCAGGTGTAGGGGCGGCACCCCGCTTGATCATAGTTTAGTAGATCTGATCCGTTACGGTTGCTCCTTGTTCATCAAGGATTAGTTTAACATCCGCAATAGTTAGGCCTTACAAAGGGTTGGAGGATCCAGCGGCGTGTAGGGTGACGTTTGCTAGCCCTAGAAAGGATGTTCCGGGGATCAACCTCGTGTTGGTTTTTAGGCCCTGTCTAGGATCGGCTTACGGTCACCGTGCGTGAGCGCGAGGCCCAATCGTGAGTAGGATGATCCGATTATGCGGTGAAAACCCTAAATCGTCGTAGATCTCATTAGCTTTATCTTGATCAAGCAGGACCACCATATATTCGGACACCTCGTTCGAATCATGGGTGGATCGGCTCTTTGAGCCGATTCACAGGATAACCCGAGAGCCGATCGAGGCTCGTATTTAATGTTTACGTGTATGCCATGCAGGAAACTAAGCGAGGCATCATCCACACCTTCCTGACCAGGTATAGGTCAGGTGGCACGCCCTTGCGATAGCATCGGACGTGCGACCAGGAGGCTTTGCGGGCCGTCGCTCTGAGGGACTGGGGCCAGCCACAGCCCTAGTTGTTCCCGGCTCTACTGTGTTGCCCGTCTCTGCCCGCCAGGGGGTTTCTGACGTCAACAGGTCCTATCATATTTTGGCAAAGTGTCATCTTCTAAAATATTTTGTATGTAAGTATTTGTATAGCAATTATGAATGCAATAAGAAAAACACCCACGCAGGACATCATCAATATCAAGATCACTCGTATGTAACAAAGAGATTTTTCTTGATAACTCTTCACACCACAAAAATAAAGTAAGTTCATCATGCTGATTAGGAGTAATTTCATCATCACAATACAAATTTGCAGCACTCATGGGGTTCGAATTATCATTGGAGGAACATTGAAAATTAAAATGACCCACTCTATGGCAAAGTTCACAAATAAAAGGATAGATGGCACAAACCTTTTTACCAAGATCATCTAGAGCCCTAAACCACTTTCTAGTTTTTTCATTAATATGATGGATACAATATTCATCTTCGATTTGATTAATTCCACAAGGTCTATGCATTCCACAAAAATTAACATGCTTATAAGAAACAGAAGTTTGGGCATGTTCATTGCAATCATTAATAACAGTTTCATCCTTCATGCAAGTGTCTTTAAAAGGTTCATGATACTTATCAAAATTCTTCCTAGGCAATTCAAAATGAGAGGCAAAAGCTTTATAAAGATTTGCAACAACTTGAGAGTCAAGACCATAAGTAGAACTCATATTTCGAATTTTATCGAGTATCCATAAAAGTTTCAATGCATTCATAATCATAATTTATACCCGACTCTTTACCTTTGTTGTTCTCCCATCCTTCGATATTCTCCCGAATCCGATCAAGAAGGTCCCTTTTAAACTCTTCTTCATTGCGTGTAAATGATCCAGAACAAGTAGTATCCATCAAGGTTTTATCTTGAAAAGAAAGTCTTGCATAGAAATTATCAATGATGATATTACCAGGAAGCTCATGAATGGGGCATTTGAGCATTAAAGACTTCAATCTCCCCCATGCTTGGGCAATACTCTCTCCATCATGAGGCCAGAAATTATATATGCGATTCCGGTCTTTGTGAATTTCACTTGGAGGATAGAATTTAGAGTAAAATAGAGGCACAATATCCTTCCAATCAAGAGAATCCCCATTCTTCAGCAATTTATACCAATGCGCCGCTTTACCAGACAGCGATATAGAGAATAGTTTCTTCCTAACTTCATCCATAGAGATACCTGCACACTTGAATAACCCGCATAATTCATGCAAAAACAAGTAAATGATCTCCGGGATGGACAGTTCCATCCCCTTCATAGCGGTTATCCATAACATGTTCAATAATTTTCATAGGTATTTTATACGGAATACTTTCAGCAGGTGGATTTAAAATATCGAAGCATCATTAGAGTTATCGCATATGGGAGATAAAGCATTATCGTAGCAAAATATTTCTTCCAAAGCCGAGGAGCAAAAAAGATTATTTTTATATAAACTAGCTTCCCCAAGCTTAGACTTTTCCATAGCATTAGCGAGTAATTGCATTCATACTAATAACATTGCTACTATCATGCAGATAAGGTTCCATAGGTTTTTTAATTTTCGCATCAAACAATTCATATCTTAACTCAGGAAATAGATTAAAAAGCTCATTATTGTTTTCCATTATGCCTAACTAGTGAAAAATAAAAACAAGAAACAAAAAGATGCAATTGCAGGATCTAAAGGAAATAGCTTCGAGCACTCACACACCGGCAACAAGACTAGGAGATAGCTTAGTAGTAGGAGGATGTGAATACCTTTTACCTTACCTCCCCGGCAACGGCGCCGTAAAATAGCTTGATGTCTACGCACGCTTCTATTCCTGTAGACGAGTGTTGGGCCTCCAAGAGCGAGAGGTTTGTAGAACAGCACCAAGTTTCCCTTAAGTGAATCACCCAAGGTTTATCGAACTCGGGGAGGAAGAGGTCAAAGATATCCCTCTCAAGAAACCACCGCAATCACGATACAAGAAGTCTCTTGTGTCCCCAACACACCTAATACACTTGTCAGATGTATAGGTGCACTAGTTTGGCGAAGAGATAGTGAAATACAAGTAATATGGATGGATATGAGTGGTAATAACAATCTGAATAAAATATGGCAGCAAGCAAACATGCAACAAAACAGTAAATAAACGGAGATTCGATGTTTGGAAGCAAGGCCTAGGGATCATACTTTCACTAGTGGACACTCTCAACATTGATCACATAATAAAACCACTCTACACTCTCTTGTTGGATGATGAACACCATTAATTGTGTAGGGCTACAAGAGCACCTCAATGCCGGAGTTAACAAGCTCCACAACATTCGATGTTCATATTTAAATAACCTTAGAGTGCATGATAGACCAACGCAATTATACCGAGTACTAACATAGCATGCACACCGTCACCGACAGGACTATGAAAGGGGGAATAGATTGCATCAATACCATCATAGTAATAGTTAACTTCATAATCTACAAGAGATCACAATCATAAACTACGCCAAGTACTACATGATGCACACACTGTCACCATTACATCATGGAGGAGGAATAGACTACTTTAATAACATCACTAGAGTAGCACATAGATGATATTCAACTAGATCACAAAGAGAGAGATGAACCACATAGCTACGGTAGAGCCCTCAGCCTCGGGGTAGAACTACTCCCTCCTCATCATGCGAGACATCGATGACGATGGAGATGGCGGTGGAGTCGATGGAGATGGCTCCGGGGGCAATTCCCCGTCCCGGCAGGGTACCGGAACAGAGACTTCTGTCCCCCCGAATTGGAGTTTCGCGATGGCGGCGGCGTCCCTGAAGTCTTTCTGGAGTTTCGTCAATCCGTGTCGAAGATTTAGGTCACGAGGCATCTTATAGGCGAAGAGGCGGAGTCGGAAGAGTCCCGAGGGGCCCACCCCATAGGGTGGGGTGACCACCCCTCTAGCCGCGCCGGCCTAGCGTGAGGAGGCCCTGGGCCTCCCCCTGGCTTGCCCTTCTGGCTCTGTGAGTCTTCGGGCGAAATAGAATTTATGTGATTTTTCTGGATTTTTCCGAGCACTTTGGTTTTTGGGCCTTTTCTGCAATAAACAGACATAATAAACAGAAACTGGCACTCTGGCATCTTGTTAATAGGTTAGTCCAATAAATGCCATAATATGATATAAAGTGCATATAAAACATATGAGTATTGTCCTAAAACTAGCATGGAACATAATAAATTATAGATATGTTTGAGACGTATCACGAGCAAGTGTGTTTCCAGGTGCAGCTGAATTAACAACTCCGTTGTTAAGGCTTACAAATATTCTTTGGCTCCCCTTGTGTCGAATCAATAAATTGGGTTTTACTTCCCTCGAAGACTGTTGCGATCCCCTATACTTGTGGGTCATCACAGGGCTCCGCCCCTGGGGCATGGATGATGAAGTGGTACCTCTCCTTGCATTCTCCCCTATTTATAGAGGCGCTGGAGGTCAGTTTCGCAAACCGACAGAGCCTGGGGCTGAGTATTCCCATGGGGCTTCACAAATGTTGTTCCGTTTGATGAAATAGACCCAACGAAGCCCGGTATGGGCGAACAGTATGGGTAGACCCGTCCGTACCGATGGTCGTTAAACTTGTAGATGCTTTCGTATTTTGCTCGCCATTTCTTCATCCAAAATCCGAGTGAGGTGTTCTTAGCTCGTTGGACTCGTATGGACGAGAGATACAACACCATAGCCTTATAACTCAAATAAGATGTTGGAAAGATATCACTTTTCCTACACCTTATATGGCTAAGTCTAGTGCCTGTAATTCTCCTACATTGTGCCCTCTTGGTCTCTTTTGATCCCTTTTTTCATTATCTCCAATAACACCTGAAAATACATCAAAGACAAGAGAAACATAATAAAATCCTACTAAAACTACTAAATGTGCAAAGATCATATGGAAATGAACAAGAACTCGTAAGTATGCAAAATAGGTACAGGTGTATCTAGCTGGAGCATGAAATGAGTGAAAATATGAGTAATAGTATACTTAAAAACCTCAGTAAAACAATGCTAAATTTCGAGATATCACACACGCCCTTGGGAATAAAGAACACAACGGATGAACACGAGGCACAACAAGCTCCCTTCCGTGGAAGTTTGTGTTTCCGGAGAAAAGGAAGAGATTTCCTGATAAAAGCCATGAGAGAAGAAAGGAAAGGGATGCAAACCGGTTCGCATTCTTAGAACAATCTTTGAGGGAGACGCAACAACAAATGAGGTCACAACAGGCCCAAATTAGCTAGCGATCTCAGGGGCAGCATGAAGATCATGCATTCGATGCTATCGACCCTCAACAATCTCATCACCGGAAAAGCAGCATGGCTTCCACGCAGCTCGACACAGGTGATGTTGGCTCCTCGCTACCCCGTGGATGATATCATAGAGAGCCATCCTTGTGAGCTGCATGTCAAAGTTGTGAACATAACCATGAAGGCGGCGGTCGGCTATATCTTATCTACAAAAACTTACCATTACCGTCCGGTTCCAGGTGGCTATGTTGTAGCTGGGGTGGATGAAGTGATGGCACGATTTGGGCCGGTGAAGCTTGACCACCCTGCAGGTGAAGATGGGGAACTGACTGAAATGGGAGAAGCCAATAGAAGCACTGTTCTATGGAAAAAGGAATACATTGTGCTTCCAGGTTCGAAGCCAAGGCCACCTCCAGCTCATTCTCCGCCGCCTCCGCAGTCTCCTCGCATGAGCAGACTACGTCACCTCCGCCATGTAGTCAGGCGACTTCGCTGACTCTACCGCCTAAGCAGACTCGGCAAAAGAGGAAGACAACCACGACAAGTACTACAACTCCAAAGAAGAGATCATTAGCCGCGAAGAAGGATCCTCCCTTGTTACCGTATGAGAGGACTGATGAGCAAAACGACAAAATCTCGAGGGCCGAGGTGAAGGCACATTTTGCACCGAAAAAGCCCCAGCCAAAGCTGTTTATACCACCTCATACAGTCAGGAACTTTGTCGAGACGCGAGCAAAGCCAACTGAGTTGGCAACATATTATGACCGCTCTCTTAGACAGTCCACGGGAGCAGATTTTAAGCAAAAGCATGGAAGTAGACCACTAAAAGGGAAAACAATTGCCCAGCTCGGAGAAAAGGAAAACCAATCGCTACCCCCTTGGTCGTGCACTCCTATGATGATCCGAAGACTGCAGAATTTGATTAATCGGACGGCAAGAGAACTTGGAGCATCCGTTCAGTACGATGGATACTTTCCCACAGCTGAACTCACATACAGGTACACATACGGGAAGCCTCTCGTCAAGCATGAACAGCTCCCGCTTCTACAAACTCAAATGCGAAAATTGAATCATTGGTACATGGAAGCCTGTAGGGACTCGAAGATCTTCCTCATAGTGGGAATTAAAGATGAGCATTACTTCAGTTATTCAATCAAGACGTCCTCAACAAAACTCTCATGACTTGCTAAACATTGAGTTTGAAGAACTATTTCAGTTATTCAATCAAGATGCCCTCGACAAAACTCTCATGACTTGCTACTATCTGTAAGTGATTTATTTCTGTTATTAAGTCTCTAGCTCAGCTCGTTCAGTGCACTAACCATTGTCCTCACTATATTGGTTTATACAATTTATATTATGCAGAATGAAGATGCTCGAATACAAAAGAGGTGGACTCTATGACATAGGGTTCATTGACCCAAACACCATCCATCAAGTTACGGTTCGAGATTTCCCCAAGGACATAGAGGATAACTTGCTAATGTTTTTACAGAAGCAAGAAATAAATCAGAAATATTCTTTCCTTACAACTTCGAGTGAGTGTTATTGTCTTATACACATTCGATTTCGCTTAATCGATGTTAAGTCTAACTAATCCGGCAAGTTATGCGTGTGCAACTTCCACTATATTTTCTTAATTGTTCATCTTGACAAAGGAGTAGTACTTGTCATGGACTCGAAACGTAAGCACCATCGGGAATGGACGAACCTGACTGCCCTGCTTCAGAGGCAATTTCAATCAATATTGCCATGTATCGGCATCTTGTGTTCTCATTTCCTAATAATAACTCAAACTCATTTTTTCTTTGTCGGCCTGGGCTTCGAAACGGTTCATCAAGACCGCCTCGGGTGAATGGAAACCGGAGCTTACATTTCAAGATCGCGCTATGAGTAGTACTATAGCAATGTTCGCGAATCTCTTTGATTTTTGTTTCAATACCATGCATTATCATGCTTGATTATTAGTTTCGAACTATTTTTTCGTAAAGTGTTTGAAGCAGGAACCTGGGAATAACTTATGTGGATACTATGTTTGCGAGTTCATTCGTGAGATGGCCTATCACCGGGAGGCGGAAAAAGCTATACATTCCCTTCATGCACGTGAACAATATTTCATAATCTTATTTTATTGCCATCAATTGTGTTGAGTTCCACTCATATATATTGATCTCCTTTTTAAAATTAGATGGAACACATGCGGGACACTCTCCTATCAACGAATCGCGTACAAGCAATATAAGAGGACTTGGTGGGATTCTTAGTTAGGGAGGTCATAGCTCCAACTGGAGCATACCATCGGGAGTTAATATTTGACATTAGGCATAAAAAATATAGATGGAAAAGTGGATCGACTTTATATTGTAAATATACATTACATGTACTTATTTCAAGACGATGTCTATATATTCATGACGATATTGTGGTTCCTTGAATGATGTATGCATGCAGATTTGAAAAAATAACATAAAACCCTGAAACTCTACCACGGTAGAGAAACGACCATTTTCTCTGCCGCGGTAGAGAAACGCTGCTCCACCCTAAACCTCTGCCACGGCAGAGAAATTACCATTTTCTCTGCCGCGGCAGACAACCTTTAGTCCCGGTACGTCTACGAACCAAGACTAAAACTCCTCCACCCCGAGCCCCTAGCCGCACCATATAGAGGGCCCTTTAGTCTCGGTTTATATTTCACTGGGACTAAAGATGGAGGCCTTTAGTCCCGATTGAGCATACCTGGTTGCTCAACTGGAACTAAAGGCCCTAATAAACCGGGACTAAAGGTCCGCTTTCCACCAGTGCTAATTCGTGTTTCGTCATTGCATTATGATGCCACTGAAATTAATAGTACTCCGTAATAGAGTTTCAAACATTTCTAAATTTCGTTGTGAATTTCAGACGAACCAACAAACAAAAATATTTGAATTCAAAGTATGAGGAGTAGATGGCAACTTGTGATCAGATTTTGCAATTTTGGATCGAGTTTAGAAACCATAAGCACCTACGACACGGATCTCACTCGCCATAGAAGGCGTCCTCAAAGTGCTGCTGGTACTGGGGCTCCAAAGCAAACAGCACGGCGATACCATCGTCCCTGTTGGCGCGCTGCATCACGTACGCGGTGCCGCTGCCGAACATCTGCGCCGGTGCGACGAACCGCGGCGCGCCCCAGCCGAAGTCGGCGTCGTAGACGGGCATCCCCAGCCAGCTCACCACCCACATGTCCGACTCCGGCATAAGCTGCCCTGGCGCCGCCTGCAGGCCGCCATCGCCGGATTCCAGCTCCAGGTAGTCGATCACCGACCGCACGTACGCGTCGTCAATGTCCTCCAGCCCCTTCCTAATCGAGTCGGCCAGGAACCCCAAGGGCTGAGCCAGGACGTCGCCGACCTTGACGGTGACGAGGTCGCGCAGGATGGCGTTGCCGCAGAACTGGCGCGGGAGCTGCGGGCGCAGCCGGTGCCGGACGTTGGCGGTCACTCGAAGCCTAGTGTCGGAGTCCGGCGCAAGCCCGCGAGCGACGCACATGGAACGCCAGAGGTGCCCGGCGATGGCACCATAGGTGGAGACTCCTGGCGCGCACTGCGACTTGAGGTCCGCGAGGAGCTTTGGAGAGACCGAGTAGAGGCGTGTCTCGAAGTGGCGCGGGTGGCCGGTGAGGTATGCCGGAGAATATACCGGATGGTCCAAGTCGACGTGCGGTGGAGACCGCCGGCCAAGGAGCGTGCGGTCGTGGAAGGGCGGCGATGGACATGCCTCGGACACGCTGAGGCCACGCGCCAGACCTGTCCATGTCTGGATGAAATGCGCCGCCCCTATGCCGTCCATTGTCCCGTGGTGGATTCCCGTGCCCAGCACCACTCCGCCGCACTTGAGGAACGTCACCTGTCAGCCAGAGGACCCAACAATACACAGGTTAATATTCCCTCCATCCCAAAGCTTAAGGCTTATATTATTTATAAAAAGTTAAACTATACCAAATTTAACTATGTTTTTACCAAAAATTATTAACATCTAAAATATTTAATCAATATAATTATATAGATAATAAAATATTTTTTTAAATAGTATCATATTTGTTGATATTCGGTTTGACTTTTCAAACAAAATATAAGCCTTAAGCTTTGGAATTGAGGTAGTACTATTAAGTTATGCATCCGTCGATCAGTATTGCAGTTTCCAAAAACCACTTGCACTTGGGAACGTCACCTGTCAAACCCATGTAAGAAAAATGCACACACTAAACCACTAATGTATGTTACTTCACTACTTCACATAAATAACTCTATAAGTAGTCTCACAAAAACCATTTGCAGGTAGAGTAGTATATAAATGTCGAGAATCCACACGTCACGGTAGAGTATATGCCATTGCAAACATCAAGCATACATATACTTATGAAAAAAGATCTAGAATCCAAGCCATTTAGTCCATCCAACCCATGTAACTATTTGTTTTTTGTTAAGCTCACTTTCATTGACGTACCTATTTTTCTAAAGGGAGGATGACACACCTATCATCGTCTTAGCTCACACTTTTGACAATTTGGGGTTAATCATGACAACTATTTGTGGAGCAGATTGGCCTCACTGGCACGCGGAGCAGCAAGGGCTCGGACAGTCGGCCTGCCAGTGATGGCTCCTCTCACCTGCGGTGGCTTCCCTCGCTGGCGGCGGCTCCTCTCACTGGAGGCCGAGCCCAACCCTTCTAGGGACCTTATTGCTTTTTAGTTTTCTGTTTAGGGACCTGATTATTTTTCTGTTTTGTCTTCATGGACCTGATTGGTTTTTATTTTGTATGGCATGGCTCAGATCATACATGACAGCAAGCGTGATCTCAACTGAGCTCAACTCAGCTCATACAACCTATCAAATACAATTGAGTAAAACACACTTGTATGTGGTGGGTATAGTTGGATGCAGCTTGTATGAGGTTAGATAGCTCACCCAAGCTATCAATTTATCAATACAATCTGTAACTACCAAAAAGATTCTTAAGAAACACCATCCAATTTTATATAAGAAGAAAAAAATCCAAGAGAAAGGAAAAGTTGTTTATGAGCAACTTGATAGCTAGGCAACCACACTTGTCTGAGTTTCTCTTCCTCTTATTTCTCAAACTATACAACATTTGTATTTGAAACTTTGCAGGTCACTTTAATAGTACAACTAGAATGTGAAAAAATAGTTTGGATTTTTTTGCAATTTAAATTGTGAATTATTTAAGTTCAGATTTTTTAATATATATATTTAATGTCATAAAAATCCAGAACTTTTATTCCAATATTCTATTTCAAACATTATAATTAATTGCAAAATTTCAAATTTAAAGATTGTGGTGTGAGAGAAAAAAAAAGTTATTTTAGATAAAGAAATGGTTAACACGTACCTTGATGCACCTATGAAAAGAACAAATAGGGGTGTGCGTAAGTGTTTCTGCTAAAAAAATCCTTGTTTTGCCTTGAAAATATTGTATTTGGCTTTCATTTTGCCATTGCAAATTGAAGTTTACATATGAAATCAGTTGACCAATACCCATGGATAGGTCTAGGGGATTCCATGGTGCCACGGTGCCCCCAGCAAAAATGCAAAATAGATTACGTGATATGTCATTTACTATATCAACACAACTCATGCCTGCTTTGAGAAAATTCACTTTGGTTCATAGGAGTATATGAATCCGTTGTGTGAAAATACATTTTGAAGCGTTAAAATATTCTAAAATAAAATTTTGCATGTACATCTAGAAACTTTATGTTTGTACACAAGTTTCCAGAATTTTTTTCTGTGTCTCCTGTAAAACTGACAAATTTTGATGCTACAACACAATTACGTACAGAATTTTTTTTTTGTCTTTTTTGTACATGCCACATAAAATATTGTTTTTTCACGAAAACTTGTGTATAAACATATTTTTCACGAAAACTTGTGTATAAACATAAAATGTCACGATGTACACCATAAATTTTATGTTATAATTTTTTAATATTTTTACAATTATTTTTACTTTTTTACATATTAGGTGCAAATACTCCTATGAGCCAAAACTCCTCCTCTCCCCTGCTTTGGGACTATATTCTTTGAGACAACCCCCTCTCTCCCAAATTAGGATGCATATTGGTTTTAATCAAAGTTAAACTTTTTAAACTATGATTGCATGTATGAAAAATTGTAGCAACGCCTACAACATTACCTCAATGTTATTAGAATCATCATGAAATACATTTTCATATATACATTTGGTATAATAAAAGTTAATGTATTTTCATATATAGTTGGACCAATTTTATAAAATTTAACTTTGACTAAACCTACTATGCATCCTAAATTAGGAAGGAGGGAGTATGACGATACTGGGACCGTAGTATACTATTTGTACTATACAATGTTCACTGGGTTTGAACTGTTGTGTTGTATTTATAATGTTCATATAAATGTAAAGTGTGGCACTACCGGTCCACCACTGCCACATTAGAAGCGTAATATAAATGTAGCACTGTATTTAGTAGTAGGATAGTATAACAAGGACATGCCACATTTGATTATTTGTGCGGGCCATCCAATATCGGTTTCTATCCTTATGTTTATAATGGATTTCATACCTAACCTATCTTAACTTGCTTGAAAAAAGAAAGGGTTGATGTTGTTGTTCTATTCAAAGATAATCTTACATTATCATGGAACACAAGTCATTCGGCTCAACAAGTAGTTTGCATGAGTTGTAGGGACTTCCTCTACCGTATTCCTTTTTTAAAAAAAAAGTAGTTTGCATGACTTTACTAGATTTGAAGAATATTAATTCCAACGTAAAAAAGGTGAAAATTTTTGCACCTCTCCATTCTAAGAGGTTACAAAGGGCGAGAAGTAGTTAGTGCATGTACTATGGGGTGACATCAGCTTTCCATTAGACTAGCCACGTAGGATTTTTGCATAGTTGGAGGAAAGAGGAATAAGAAAAAAAAAGTTACCTTCGCTAGCTAAGAGATCATCTCTTACGGAGTAGAAAATAAGAGAAGGCATTTTATGCGTTGTATGATATGTCTTCTCTTAGAAAAGTAATTTCTTACTAAAAATTAATTATTTATCATTAATTACTAGGAATGACAATAGGAGATAATGCATTATATCACTTATCTCTATGACTTTATCTAGACGACGTGAAATGACAAAAAAAAAGTCGCCTTTTCTAACATCGTACGCGGCGTGAGATGGAGCTGATGGAGTCATGCATGTATCACCTGAAACATGGCCAGAAGGCAGGGGTCACCAGCCGGCGCAAACGGAACGAGCATGCGCCTGAGCTCCGGCGACGGTTCGTAGTTTCCAAAGAGGTCCTCGCCGGCGCAGTCGGCCCCTGCGACGACGAAGAGCGCACCCTCGCCATTGCAGTTGACCTGCAGCCGCCCGCCATCGTCCACGCCGAGCCGCCCAGCCAGCGGGTAGAAGAGCACTAGCGCCCTCGCCAGCGCCGTTCTCAGCCGATGCGGCGAGAAGAAGTCCTCGCCGCCGCCCGGCATCGGCGCCGGGTAGTAGTAGACCAGCGGCGTGTGCGACCTGGGCGCGGCGAGGTCGAGGTTGGAGAGCCACAGCCCGAACCGCGGCGTCTTCTCGCTGGGCGCCACGAGCGTCGACTCCAGCACGTCTACCTTCATTGGCATCTCCATATCAGTGCTTGAGAATTTGTGCGCGCGGGCGTGCTCCTGGTCCTGCAGTCGACTGGAGCAGTTGAGCTGCGAGGACACATCATACCAACGGCAATATACGTATATATAGCTGAAATAGTACAATGAAATCACGCTCTACACACGTGATAGCAATCTCAAACCAACAAAAAAAAAGGGTGGGGACAAAATGGGCACGTCATCATCAAATTATGCGCCGATCAAAATTTACATCGTCTGATACAGTGAATAAACCTACATGAAACAATCACCCCAAAACGGCGATCAAATGGGTCTAAGGTGGGCTCACGGATAGAAAATGTACATGTCTTGGTCCGGTCTGCCAAGCCATTGCTTCCAGTGGGGCCACGGCGATTTGCACAAAAAATAATCCATTTGCAAAAGAAATACACAAAATAACCTTCCAGTCAAACTATTTCACTTCACTAACCCTTTTGTGTGGCGTTCACACGAGCGGCGCCACACTTCACTGTGTGGCGCGCATGCGATGGACGCCACACATCTTGCCTGCGTGGCGTGCATGTGCGTGCGTGGCCTACAACTGCTAACCTGGAAGCATGTGGCGGCCATGACAAAGACGCCACACTACTCTTTATAAATAAATTTTGTCTAGAGTTGACAGAACATAGTGCATTTCTTTCACAAAAGGGTTATTTTTGTGCAAATCGCCTGGGGCGACCCACTTAGTCCGTCGCTGGTCACTTTAGCATGTTGGCCACATATAACAAACCAATTGAATTCAAATAAAAATAATCAAAAAGAATGCAAAATTTTGAAAATATTTCATTCATTCGAACATAATTTACATAGAAAATAAAAAATATTAGCACCGCCGTTTCCAGCATCGTCAGCTTCTTCGTTGTCGCTGGCGAAGTTGACGACGACTGAGGTGTCGAGGGCCCCTGCTGCGCCCACGCAGGGTACATCTGCGGCATTTGCCGAGTCGGCGGGGGCAGGTACCGCGGAGGAGGCGGCACCATTGGTCATTACGTGCAACAGTGGTGGTGGCGTGGCAGAAAGGTCGCTCCACCACCATGGCCGTGAGCCGGACGACCTCGACCAGCCTGGTCCACATCCAGTTGGTCTCGACCTCTGCCTTCGACTTCTCATCATAGTTTTCTTCCTCTTCCTCATCCTCGTCGCTGGCCATGGCAGTGAGGATGTCATAGTCCCTGCCGGGCTGGAAGACTCGGATGTCCCTGATCATCTGCCGCACCTCGTGCTCCCACGCCAGAAAGGCGCGCCATAAGTCAGCCCACATGTACGCTTGGTCGTACCGCAGTGCCTGCGGGAGCCGCTGGATGCGGCTTCACATATCTTCTTTTAGTGGCGGCCTATCCGTCGGCACTTGTGGCACCCGCACCCTAGCTTTGTTGAAAGGTGGGTTGAAAGATAGGGTTTTGCAAGTTGGAATTGAGGGATTGAAGCCTCCATTAGTGCAAAAAACTTGAAATAGTTTCACCCTTGCTTCCTATACACCTGACGATTCAATTAGCTTTTCACCAAAAAGAAATCGTGAGAAAAAAATGGTGACGAAAACACACACACCCATAAGTGGATGTACAATTGCACTCAATTAGTTTGGTCTAATGTATTAGATAAATTATAATTAATGAATGAAGATTAGATTAGAAGTTCCTCCTATTGTAGTCGAGCACTTCCAATAATAAAAAATACTACTACTCTCTCCGTTTCAGTTTATATCTTTAGATCGTCAATTTCAACAACTTAACATAAGATATATTTTGCCAAAAACATACCATTAGAAACTTTTATTTTTATGGCTGACATAGCAATGCATGACCAAGCTTTTCATCGCGTCATTGCCATTTCGATTGCGTTGGCCAGCCCAGAATGCAAGCCTTCAGCGTGTCCATGTGCGCCGGGTCGACGGCCACGGAGACCTGCACCTCGCCGTCCCGGCGGCCGCCGACGAGCATCATCTCGCCGTCGTGGTTCATGGACACCATCTCCACGCGCGCGGGCGACCCAAACCCGAAGTCCGTCGCCTCGTAGGCCCGGTACCGCGGGCTCGCCGCCACGTTCGCCACCCGCGAGAACGGCAGCCTCCTCACCGCGTCGAACCCCGCCTCGTCCGTGCCCGCCAGCGGCGCCGCCGCCATCTCCGCCACCGCCGCCTGCACCGCGCGCGCCGCGTGGAGGATCCCGGCCTCGCCGGCGATGTCCGCAGCGTCGGCGCACCGGGCCACGCACGGCCTCACGCAGTTGCCGAGGTAGGCGTCGCTGACGGGCGGATCAAGGCGGGCCCGCAGGTCGGCGTGGAACATCAGGTACGTGTCCTCCTTGGCACCGAGCCCCTTGCACCGGACGAACGCGCTCCACACCAGCGCAGCCAGCGCCACGAACGTCGACACCGGCTTCGGCTTGGGCGCGGAGGACGACGCCGCGAGGTCGTCGATGCGCCGCCGCAGCGACCGTATGTCGTCCGTGCTGAGGTAGAAGGTCCGGCGAGCCAGCCGGAACCGCTGGCTCGTGTCGCGCACCCCCTTGCTCACCTGCCAGCAAATATTCAGCAAGCTAGCTAGAAAACGAAGCTACAAATCGTACAAGTTGCCTGCATGCTACGAAGCTTCGTAGTTTGTACAAGCTGCTTGCATGAGTACTACTTACCAGAGGGAGATTGGGCGCGACAATCTTGAGCAAGACGCGAGCGAGCTCCTCGCCGCCGCGGGGGTGGGACACGGCCTCGCGGCCGAAGTGCGGCGGGCCGAGCGCCTCGGTGACCGGAGAGCCCGCGCGGGAGGCGGACGCCCAGGCCTCGATGAACCGCCACGCGCCGCGGCCGTCGGCGACGGCGTGGTGCATGGACATGCCGACCGCCAGGCCGGCACCCAGGCGGGTGGCCTGCACGGACAGCAAGGGCGCCGGGAGCGCCCCGGTCTGGAGCTCAGGCACGAGGCTCACGAACGCAGCCATGTCGTGCGCCTCGTCGCTGGCGAGCCGGCGCACGTCCATGCCGGCGGCGTCGGCCTCGACGAAGGCGACCCCGGCGTCGGAGCCGGACCAGTCGACGACGAGGTCGCCGGTATCCGCCACGTGCTCGAGCGTCCCGGCCAGAGGAAGGTAGTGCGCGAGCGTGTCCGCGAGCGCGGCCTTGATCCGGGAAACTATGGCCGGGAACCCATCATCGTTGTCGTCAAGGTGGTACAGGAACACCTGCTGCACCGGCGGCAGCCCGACCCACGGCGTGTCGAAGAAGGACAGCTTCACGCGTCCCCCCTGCTGCCGTGACGGCGCGATGCGAGATACGGCGAGCACCCGCACGACCACGTCGGAGCCGGCCTCGCCGCCCATCGTTGCGGTGTCTGGTGGAGGTGGAGATCTGAGGAGTGACGATGGCCGCTGAGGGCTGTTTATAATTGCTCCGAGTAGACCGGCGTGACTGATAAACTAGACCATGAAAGACGCGCCTTGCCGCGCCCGTCATAATTACATAAAAATGAAGGGACCCGTCTAGCGGGCGGCCGCGTCCCAGTTGGTGTATTTGAGCGGGCGTATAAAAAAGAAAGCATGATAGCTTTGTCAGTGTGAACGCTCAGTGATTGTAGCACATGCACTGCAATGACATCATGCACATTAATTTTCCTTTTCATATATTCAAAATCATATAACTTTTGCACCGGATGTCGAAATTAGGATCCGCTTTCACTTTTGAATTTCTTGCGGCGAGCTCTTCAAAACTAGATCTCATTTCTATGTATTTTGATAAAGTTTTTTCTAGAGCAACTTCTACGTGCGACAAAGCAATTATAATACGAGATGATGCAACTTTAGTGCGGGGCGAAGCAACTTTGCTGCATGGCGTAAATCTACATTCACAACGAAAATTGCATCACTGGACGCCAAAGTTGCTCAGCCATCTATCAAAATTTATTCGGTGGGCACCAAAGTTTCTTCGTTGGACGCCAAAATTGGGTTGTCACAAACCAAATTTGCTTTGTCGAGTACCAAAGTTGCTCTGCAGGATATTAATTTGCCCGGTCGGGCGCCAAAGTTGCTCTGCAGGATTCGAAAACTACGTCGCCGGGTACCAATGTTGCTCTGCAGAGGAATTAAGTTGCTTCGTCACACATTAAAATTGCTCCGATGGATACCAAAATTATTGTCGGGCACCAAAGTTGTGCCTTCGTGTACCAAAAAGTGTACATCTTCGTTGCACATCAAAGTTGCTTTGTCGTACACGAAAGTTGTTTTGCTGCACAATAAAGTTGCTCGTCGCGTATCAAAGTTGCTTGTTAAAAAAATTCATCGAAACATATGAAAATGTGGTCTAGTTTCGAAGCTCTCGTCGTGAAGATTTTAGAAGTGAAAACGAATTGTAATTTCTCCACACGATTTAAGAGTTACAGTTTTTTAAAAACGACACCTAATATCAGCTAGCCTACCTATTTTGTGATAGCCGGACGCAGCAACAGGTTGTCGCCTAGTGCGTGTGCCCAAGACGTCCGTCTGGCACGCGCCCGCTCCTAAGATTTCAGGAAAATGAAGACATATAATGTACATGATATACAAATGTGAAAGGAATGGTTAAAATATGTAGGGAAGTTAAGATACTACAAATATTGTGAAAAATAAAGGTTTGAAGTGTAGGTTCTCATATAGGTGCCCCAATGGCTTGCTTCATTCTACATTACTCATAAGGTATGGAAACAAGCTATTCACATATCCCAGTCCAGGAAATAAATCTCCAAACTAACTTCTCACGTAAATGGTTTTTTTCTGTTATGCCTAAACGACATTATTGTCGATCAACACATTAGAAATAAATACTTGTTTATAGTGGAATGGACCATAACTTTTAACTTATTTGTTTGAAGCCCATCGTATTAATCATAATTAAAGGATTGAGAAGATCCAGGAGTAGACATATTCCTCAGCCCAAAAGTAGTAAACTATTTTTTTTTGTTGAGAGAGGCAAAGTAGAAACTATTTGGGGCGCAAAGCTGGTTCATTCGATTGCTTACTATCACCAGCCATCAAGATTGAGGGTGCCACGACGCCTTCCCGACCTACCTCCTCACCTCCTTCGCGCCACCTCCATGGCTCGTCAAGGCGATCGACTGGATCAGACGCGCCTGGCTGTGGGCCGCGGACCTTTCTTGCTCTGGGGGCCGCTGCAAAGTTGCCTGGGCAAAGGTGTGCCGCCCCGGGGAACTTGGGGGGCTAGGTGTGTTGGATTTCACGAGGTTCAGTCGAGCTCTCCGCCTTCGTTGGCTGTGGCTCCAGAAGACGCAGCCCAGCCGGCCGTGGGGGGGTCTCCCTGTACTATACGATGATGTCGACCGCTAGCTCTTTGCTGCTGCCACGTCCGTGACCCTTGGCGACGGGGCCTCCGCTAGCTTCTGGCACCACTCGTGGCTGTTTGGGGCTGCCCCGAAAGCCCTTGCTCCGGCCCTTTACAAGCTGTCGAGGCGTGATGGCGTGTATTTCACACGTTCGTTGGGCAACCCCAAGACAAGCTGTCGAGGCGTGATGGCGTGTATTTCACACGTTCGTTGGGCAACCCCAAGAGGAAGGTATGATGCGCACAGCAGCAAGTTTTCCCTCAGAAAGAAACCAAGGTTTATCGAACCAGGAGGAGCCAAGAAGCACGTTGAAGGTTGATGGCGGCGGGATGTAGTGCGGCGCAACACCAGAGATTCCGGCGCCAACGTGGAACCTGCACAACACAACCAAAGTACTTTGCCCCAACGAAACAGTGAGGTTGTCAATCTCACCGGCTGAGTGTAACAAAGGATTAACCGTATTGTGTGGAAGATGATTGTTTGCAGAGAAAACAGTAAAAACAAGTATTGCAGTAGATTGTATTTCAGTAAAGAGAATTGGACCGGGGTCCACAGTTCACTAGAGGTGTCTCTCCCATAAGACGAACAGCATGTTGGGTGAACAAATTACAGTTGGGCAATTGACAAATAAAGAGAGCATGACAATGCACATACATATCATGATGAGTATAGTGAGATTTAATTGGGCATTACGACAAAGTACATAGACCGCCATCCAACCGCATCTATGCCTAAAAAGTCCACCTTCAGGTTATCATCCGAACCCCTCCAGTATTAAGTTGCAAAGCAACGGACAATTGCATTAAGTATGGTGCGTAATGTAATCAACAACTACATCCTTAGACATAGCATCAATGTTTTATCCCTAGTGGCAACAAGCACAACACAACCTTAGAACTTTCATCACTCGTCCTGGTGTCAATGCGGGCATGAACCCACTATCGAGCATAAGTACTCCCTCTTGGAGTTAAAAGTAAAAACTTGGCCAGAGCCTCTACTAGAAACGGAGAGCATGCAAGATCATAAACAACACATAAGCATAACTTTGATAATCAACATAACAAGTATTCTCTATTCATCGGATCCCAACAAATGCAACATATAGAATTACATATAGATGATCTTGATCATGATAGGCAGCTCACAAGATCCGACAATGATAGCACAATGGGGAGAAGACAACCATCTAGCTACTGCTATGGACCCATAGTCCAGGGGTAGACTACTCACTCATCACTCCGGAGGCGACCATGGCGGTGTAGAGTCCTCCGGGAGATGATTCCCCTCTCCGGCGAGGTGCCGGAGGCGATCTCCGGGATCCCCCGAGATGGGATCGGCGGCGACGGCGTCTCGGCAATGTTTTCCGTATCGTGGCTCTCGGCATCGGAAGTTTCGTCACGGAGGCTTTAAGTAGGCGGAAGGGCAAGTCGAGAGGCGGCACGGGGGCCCACACCATAGGCCGGCGCGGCCGGGGGTGGGGCCGCGCCGCCCTAGGGTTTGGCCACCCCGTGGCCCCTCTTCGTCTCGTCTTCGGTCTTCCGGAAGCTTCGTGAGAAAATAGGCCTCCGGGCTTTTATTTCGTCCAATTCCGAGAATATTTCTTTACTAGGATTTCGAAACCAAAAACAGCGAGAAAACGAAGAATCGGCACTTCGGCATCTTGTTAATAGGTTAGTTCCAGAAAATGCACGAATATGACATAAAGTGTGCATAAAACATGTAGATAACATCAATAATGTGGCATGGAACACAAGAAATTATCGATACGTTGGAGACGTATCAAGGCGCAAGCACAGAGCGGTCCGCGACGCGCTACGTAATGGCGCTTGGATCCATGACCTCCATGGCAGAGTGTCCCCTGACCTGCTCGACCTCTTTGTCACCTTCTGTGCGCTCTTGGGCCTCGCTGAGCTCACCCCGGAGGTGCAGGACACGTTCACTTGGCGGTTCTCCGGGGACGGCGTCTATTCTGCGGCCTCGGCATACCGGCTCTAGTTTTTGGGCGCGGTGGATTCCCCCCTCGTTCCCTTCATTTGGAAGCCATGGGCTGCGCCGCGCTGCCGTTTCTTCGCCTGGTTGGTCGTGAAGAACCGTCTCATGACGGCGGACCGACTGCTCGCTAGGCAGTGGCCAAACAACTACCTCTGCCCCCTTTGCATGCGGAACCTGGAGACCTGTTTGCACCTCTTTGTTGAGTACCCGCATGCGCGACGAATCTGGGAGAGGGTGGCGACCCTAGCTTCGGCGCGCTCCCTAGACCCGCGCCAAGAAGGATGAACAAAGCGCTGCGATCCAGAGCAGGATCAAGTTCAACCCCGACGGCTCGAAAGGTATTTTCGTGTATGATGATAGAAGACATAGTCTCACCCTGGATATGGTGAAATATCTAATGACCATGAAAGATGGTCAACTAGCCAAACGGAGAGCCCAACACCACAATGATGAACTGGTAGCCGCCGAAGAACCAAAATATTAGTTGTAGTTAGTGTATTTTTTTTGTAATTTTCTTTTTCTTTTGTAATTTTATTCTTTCCTTTGTAATTTTATTTTTAGTTTTAGCGCCAGCTGTACTCTTTTAATTCCCAGGGATGGAAGGTTTTGATGAGGCAGCTAATAATAAAGGCCAATTTTTATCCCATACAAACTTTGTCCCCATATTAACCCTGAGCTCTATTATTTTGCTATAAATAGGGCATCCCACACTTCTTATTTATCACACTCAAGCCACTCCTCACACACAAACTGAAACATGTCTGGATTTGGAAGAAGAATTATTGTTTTCACTCAGAAAAACTTAACATATGAAGAGGAGGAGGTGGATGGTGTTATAAGGCGTGTAGCGATGTGCAAAGGGTGCCATGTCATCCTGCCTTATGGAGATAGTGGCGGCCACTTCGTGAGGCACCATACTCGACATATCCAGAGGGATGAAGAAGATGCTGAAAGAGTGGCTGAAGAAGCTCAAGCTAGAGGAAGAAGAAGAATATCCCGCGTATGGAAGCACTTCACCAAGCATGATTATGTGGAGGATGGTGAACAGAAGCATGATTATGCAACCAACATTTCAATCTGTTTGCGGGGATGGGATTGGCACTTGGTCAAGCATGTTCGATTAGCGTCAATGTAGTTTACATTTTTAGAGCGGCTGTACTCTTTTTTCTTATACAGGATGTAAGGTTTTTTAATGAGGCAGCACTCTAATAAAGCTCTTTTTATCCCATATTAGATATTGTCATATATTACTTTTTCCTGATTATTTTTTGACTCTTTTTGAATTTTTTTCGATTTTTTCGATAGTTTCAAGTTAGAAACAGCAAAACAGGGAAAAAAGCAGACAAAACGGGCTGTTTTCGGCCCCACGAGCCAAACGGGCCGACGTGCCGGCCCGTCAACCATCTGTGCCGTGCCGGGCCGGCCCGTTGGCCAGGTATCTCCATATAACCGAGACAAATTAAAACCGACTTTTTAAATATGAATTTAAACCGACTTTGGTTGGCCGCACCGAACATGTTTGAACAAAGTTGTATCGACTGAATTTCTAACAAACTTAAACAAAGACTCAAATAGTCAAATACCACGCTGGGGGGCCTCCACCGTCGGAGGACTCCGAGCTCCGGCCCATGGCGTTGACGGCGCCGGCGACGACGCTGGACATCGACGAGATTGCCTTTTCCGACCTCTTCCTCCTCTCGCCAGAAGCATCGGCAACAGCGGACGCCGACGACGATGGCCGGCGCCGCCGCCTCCTGGCCACCGTCTGGGCCGCGCTCGGGCGCGGGGGCACCGGGCTGCTGGCCGTCGCCGGCGTACCGCGCGCGGCCGCCCTCCGCCGCCGCCTCCTCCCCCTGGCCCGCCGCCTCGCCCTCATGGAACACGCCTCCCGCGCCAACCTCCTCAAGGTGACAAACCCTTACGCACGGCCTCCCCTCTCCGCCTTCCTCCTCATCCTTCTCGTTTTCTTATTGAATCCTTCCCTTCGGAAACTGCAATAGCACTCCATTGCCGCTCAACTAATCTGGATTTCCGTCGATCTATGGCACTCCATTGCAGAAGCACGGCGTGGGCAGCGACGTGCCCCTGAAGAAGCCCGACAGGTCCGTCTCCTCATTCGCGCAGCTCCTAAGGCAGCGTGATTCAGGTACTAAGAAATTCCACTTGCCAGAGTCGATGACCAAAAGCATCGACACCTGGCCTGGGAGCCCGGTGGGCGTCCATGGATTTGGGGAACACGAGGGTGGTGATGATGACATTGAGAACCTTGGTGACCTCTTCAAGGAGCTGGGCTTGTGCATGATGGAGATTGGTATCTTGGTTGCGCGGGCCTGCGACATTGTTATCGGCGGGAATCAGCTGGAGCAGAGCATTACTGACTTTGGGAGCGCCAAGGCGAGGCTCATCCATTACCACTCTGAGTTGGATAGCAGGATTATCAAGCAGAGCAGTACAGACACAAGAAGAAGAAGAAACTCGGTGAGTAATGCAGCTGCAGCAGTAACGCCTGTATCAGATCACATCAATACACCGGGTTATCGATGGCCAGGATCAGAAGATGGATCTCGTACCAGACTGGAAGATGAAAATGATTCCAAAGATGTCATGGTACAAGGTCAGAGCACTACGGTTTCTCTTGGGAAATTATGGCAAGAGTGGCACTACGACTATGGAGTACTGACCATCTTAACGGCTCCATTATTCTTGCGCTCTTCCCTCGGACAGGAATGTGCTGTCAGCGAAGAATGCTCTTTTCCTGATGAGCACACACACCTGCAGCTATTCAGTAAAAGGAGGATGTTCTCGGTGAGATGCTCCCCAGAGAGCTTCATTGTTCAGATTGGGGAGGCAGCAGACATCTTGTCAGGAGGGAAGCTGAGATCTACGCTTCATGCTGTGAGCAGACCTTTAGGCTCGCCAAACGTAAGCCGGGAGAGTTTTGTGGTCTTCCTGCAGCCCTCATGGGACAAAACTTTACCTTGCTCTGGTTACTCTTCTGCCGATGAAGATGATTCAAGTGATCACTTGGAATCTGCCTCAAGGAGTGATGGATCAGCTGGGTCTTGTAGTGAACATATATTGATGCAAGACATTTTGATGAAAATCCCCCCTCTGTCGTCAAGGTTGAAAGAAGGCATGACATTTGCAGAGTTTTCTAGGCAGACAACAAAACAGTATTATGGTGGTGGCGGCATCCAACAAAACAGTTAACCAGAAGAACTAAGGTGATGAAAATGCATCTCATAGAAACCGAAGTGAAGTATTTAGCTGTGCACTGTGTATGATGAGAATCTACTTGGCGACATCCATGTCATGGTAAATACTATTTACTTTTCGTCTTCCTTGATGGCTTATTTTTTCTGCAGTTGTTCACAACCACAAAGTTTAAACCCTCTCTATTGGAAGAGTGGGCTTCCAAATTTGTTGGTCCGTTTTTTTGAAGTTGGAATTTCATAATACAGCCTTGGTCCTGTTATCGTGTTGGTAGTTTTAGGTTCCTCAACTTATAGTTGTTTGAACATCTTCAAGGAAGAAAGATAAGAAAGGATGAGTTAACAACCACACTCGTACGGTACTTTGCACGATACTTTTGGATAATCCCCTGTGGATATGTTAATAGTAAGACATCCATATTATTTAACTGTTACCAGTTTGATGCTTTGCCAATTGCCATCCTTGTTGAATTGATGGTAGAGATCCACTTCAACAGAGCAAGTCTAGCTATCCAGCAATGGGTGGCAACTAGTCAACATAATGCCTAGCTGTACAACAAGCTAACTGTTCAAAATCTATTATTGCATTTTGCACTTTCCAGTATTTTTTCTTTCTAAAACTGTTGGGATCCTAATGTTGCATCAGATGTGTTCAGTTCAACAATAAGGTTGTTTTGAACTTGAAGCCTTCTTAATATTACTCTAGATCAGATGTGTTAAAGTAAGATATGATCAGTGTTCAGTAGCAGGAAATCATGTACCTGCAGTTTTGTACATACAATATTTTCATGTTGTGCATGCTTGGATAGTAGTTTTCCGCTGTACATCACTGAAACATTCTCATGCTACATCAGTGTGACGAAGCTTGTTCTAGTCGACAGTCTATCTTCTTCTCCTTTGTTTTGTGAGAGAGGATGATCTATCTTTTGTAAAGTACCAACCTCGATTCACTGTCTCTTCCATTTGCTGCTGAATTAAACAGTAACTCAAGCCATAAGAGTATTTTCATCAAAATTAAATAGGTAAATGTGTAATATCTCTGTCTATTTGAATAGCTTGCTGTCGAGTGTGATTACCAGATTGGTGATATATCTGAATCCATTGTTCGTTTCTGAGAAAGTAACAGAACGCTGGTGTCCTGAACTTTACAACTGCTGCTGTTTTCTGGACCGTATGGAAATGCCAGAAATGATTTGTTTTCCGGGGACGATGATGGTCAAATATCAAGCAGGATCTCTAATATTATGTTATTTTTCCACAGATTCAAGGATACAAGATTGCTGCTGATAATGGGTCGGTAACCTATCGGTGTAACTGAACCGCTGAGATTGATTGATCAAGATGAATGGCGCGGAGATGACCGGGACTCTTGAAGCTGCACCGTGGAAAAATGCAGCTATTGAAGATGGACAATTGAATCTGAAGAGAGTGTAGGGCCGTTCATGGTTATATTAATTATTATGTTAATAAGTAGCAGTTCTTCTACTATAACTCATGTACTCCCTCCGATCTCTAAATTACTTGTCGTAGATTTGTATAGGCTCATTAATATGCGACAAGTAATTTTGATCGGAGGGAGGAAGATGATTTTATCTCGTGGTTTGGCATTAAGAACTTTTATCCTGAACTATTTTTATGCACGAATGTACATACTCCCTCCGTCCATGAATAAGTGTATGTTTTCCTTTCTTGGAAATCAAACATTTTCAAACTTGACTACACTTTTACACAAAAATAGTAACACATATGACATCAAATTATATTATTAAACTACATGTCATTATGAATCTAGTGGTATTGCTACTTTTTTTTCGAGGGAGTTAGTCAAAGTTAATAAAGTTTAACCTAAGATATGTCCTAAGATACATTTACTTGAATTTTTTCTAGTAACCGCTCATCGTAATTTATATCTCTTCCTCTGACTAATTTATGCTACTCCCCCGTCTATAAAAGAATGTCTAATGCCCGCCAATGACGAGGTGCGGTGAGGGCCAGTGTGGAAAGATTTTTTTGCGCCCCCCAAAATGTGAAAACCCTTTGCCTAGTGAACAATATATTAGATAAATTTATTGTCAACATTGGAGTTTAATACATATATCAAATGCGCACGATTACTATACAAATAGTTCAAAACATGAAAAGAGTCTTACATAATAGAATATAGCATAAATAACAAATTACATCATTTCTTCAATCTACTCGCATTGCCATGAAAGTTTCAACAATGGTATCATCACTTACATTAATTAACACTCCTTGCTCGATAAATGTCACTAAGCAATTGTTTAAGAGCTCATCACCTATGCTCTTTCTTAACTTGTTTTTCACTAGATTTATTGCGGAAAATACTCTTTCAACATTCGCCACCACCACTGGTACGAGTAATATCAATTTGAGAATCATGTAAACTAAATCATAAACAACATGCTTTTTTTTTTGTTTCAACAAGTTTAATAGAGAGCTCGCAAGATGATTGACACATTTGAACCTATCATTTTTTTCATGTCACCAATAAAGATTTCAAGTTGGGGTTCAAGTCGTAACAAATCCATGATTGATATGTCATTAGAATTGGGAAAGTCTCATTACCTTTTGTGCATCATAAGAAGCAAATGAATTCACGGGATTCAAAGCCACCATACAAACAAGCAACTCCATGTTAACCTCATCAAACCGATTGTCAAGCTCTTGATAATTTGATCAACAACACCAAGATACACTTGAAATAAGAAATATCAAGCATCTAAGAGAGTAAGTTACCCTAGTCTTGCAAAAAAGTACATCCTTCTTAGACACCTTCATAATAACATTACAATTTTGGTGTTGGGTGCAACAAATAAGTTGTACTTCTCTTGAGCTTGGTTGTGAATGCTAGTAACACCACCCACATGCTTCTTAAATGCTCCGGGTCTCTTCCAATTTCTAAAACCATCTTTAACAAAGTCATCTCCTCCAGGACCTCCATTGGCTCTCTCTTTGAGCAAGTAACACACAAAGCAAAGTGGCGCATCCTTTCTGATGCTATATTCTAGCCAATTGTAGCGATGAAACCAAACAAAGCTAAAGTGTCCATTTTTACCCTTATTTGTTGTTTGGAAAGCATGCTCATATGTTTGGCATGGACCTGCTTGTAGGATATATCCTCTCTGAACATCATCTTGAATGTTAACATTATAACTTGAAATAGGAATCCCTTCCCCAGTCATGTGGAAGAAAGTGAGCATCATATGACCTTGCCTTTGGTTGCGGGGTGAAGGTGGATGTGGTGTTGTATCTTCAATTTCAATCTCACCTCCATATCGGATTGGGCCAGAGGTGTGGAATCAAGGCACGCCAGCAAAAGCCCACTGTCTTCGATTTCTTCATCATCTACGACTAACAGTGTTGAAGAAGATGCAATCTTCTTTGATGCTTGTTTCTCACAAATTAGCGCAATTTGGCCATTCCTCTTCAATTCTACACAATTAAAAAATTCAAACATTAGAATTTTAGCAATTTACACACTCAATCATATACACACTTAAGACATAACATAGAACATATGCAGAGAGAAATGAGAATAGGGGCTCACCGCGCTTGTTGTTGGTCTTCGGCGGGAAGAGCAGGGGTCCAGGAGAGAGAGGCGCCCGACAGGAAGAGGGGGGTTGAACCCAAGAGAGGTGGTAGAGTCGGGGAGTCGGGGACCGGGGATGCGCAGACGCGGTGAGGCCTAGAGAGCGACGACGATGGGCGGGTGCCGGGCGGACATGCAAACTTGAGGTGGCGGCGGTCGGGGCATCGGGGAGTCGTGTGGGCGTGACCGCGTTGACGTGAGAATATTTTCAAGAATTCTGGATGGGCCACCCCCCCCCCCCCTCTGCTGATGTGTCCGCCCATGTGTAAGCAGTGTCAAATGGCGAAAATAATCTGAGGCAGGGCGGCAAATTCTTGGAAAATGCTGTGAAGACAAAAAATAGTCACGAGACAATTAATGATATAAATAATTCTCACACATCACTTAGAACAAGGAAAATATAAACATATTTGATTATAAGTAAAATCTGCAAACGTACCAAATTTTCATCTCAATGGCAAAGCTTTGCCTTTTAAATTTTTTTTTATGTCTATCGATCAAGACTTATGAACATCCCTCGTTTGATGCGCAAATTAGACTTGATGATCTTTATCGCTAGAAAATACCAATTCAGTTCTTATTGTCACCAGTGGAAAAAAGCAAAACCAATTTAATGAGGTGATAATGTCGCTGAAGGAAACATGGTGTACCTTTAAAATATCAAGAAATCTTTAAAACCGCCAATTCTACGTGTATGAATAACACATAGCTTAATGTTATCTTCTATATAGTAAGATTGATGATAAACCTCTACAAGTCAAGCAATCTTATTCACATTAAACCTAGAAAATGAGTCTATTTTTTATACGCAGTTCATGTTCTCGGTTTGAAGTCGGTTTTGTGTAGTGTTCACTAAAACAAGCATAATTTTTTCATACGAAGTCGATTTTCGATGTACAACCACTCAAATTGTTCAGAAAAAACATACGCATGTGAGTGCATTCGCTGAAAGTCAAGATAGGACGGATACCCTGCCTTGCCCAAAGGGGAGCTTCTCCCCTGTGGGTGAGGCCACAAGGGCTTCTAGGAATGGTACACCATCCAACGACGGGGCACCCTCTCGAGATCAGCTTCAGAAACACCCTCGGTGGCTAGGGCTTTATCTCAACCTCTTTTGGATTTATTGATATTATCAACTTACCCTGAGTCATGGTGCCCGACATCGATTAATGATCGAATCCCCTCCCTGGCAATCGCTCGCTCGAGCGATCGGTTTCTGTGGCGCGGAGCGCTCACGCGAAAGCGTGACTCAATTCCCTTTGTATCACGTAGTGCTTTAATTGCGTTCACATGTGTTCACACTAACAGCTTGTATTACTACTTTGCAAGTTGCATTAGCGTTCACACTGCATGCATGCACATGCACAGAGCATCACATGGATTTGCATTTAATGAGCCAACTTTTCAGCACTCTTTCATAAGTTGTTGCATGCATACACATAGCATCTCACTCTTTTTTTTCAGCACGAGGCAGACTCTCAATTCACTTTTTACAATTCCCTTTTGGTTTTTTTTTCGTATGGTAATTCAGATTTAATGGGGTCCTTTTGCAATTCCCTTTTTCGGGCCAGTGGTTTTTAAGGGGGAAAATAACGGGTGGGAAGATCCACTTGCAACTCAAATGAACTACCACTTGCTACTCAAATTAAGTACTGTTTTAAGTTGTAATCTAACAAAAGTTGCTAAAAAAAATCTTAATGAAAATTACTTTTTAGGGTTGCTAGTTATTTAGATTTACCGTTGATAAATAACGGGGCACCGGGTTGATAACTTGTAAACAAAAAAAGAGTCGCTACATTTTTTAAATTAAATTAAATTTTTAGGGTTGATATTTATTTATTGATAAATAGCGGGTCACCGGGTTGATAGCTTCTAAACTAAAAGAGAGTGGCTAAAATATTCTAAATGAAATACTTTTTAGGGTTATTATTTATTTTATATTTATCGTTGATAAATAACGAGGCACCGGGTTGATAGCTTGTAAAATAAAAAATGTTCGCTAAAATATTCTAAATGGAATACTTGTTAGGGTTGGTAGTTATTTATAATTACCATTGATAAATAACGGGGTACCGGGTTGATAACTTGTAAACTAAAAAGAGTCGCAAAAATATTTAAAATAAAATTAGATTTTTAGGGTTAGTAGTTATTTGTATTTACTGTTGATAAATAACAGGACACCGGGTTGATAGCTTCTAAACTAAAAAATATCGCTAAAATGTTTTAAAATAAAATTAACTTTGGGGTTGATAATTTTATATATTTACCGTTGATCACTCAAGTACGGAGGGGTTGATTATTCAGATAGAGAGGTTTGATAACTTTTAGCCCGAAAAAAGTGTCTCGAAACATATCAACATGGGTGCTAGTTTTGAAGATCTCGTCGAGACGGATTTATTGGTGAAAGTGAATCTTTATTTGGAGTTGTCGTTTGGAAGTTAAAACATTTTGAATTTACAAATTTGGAAAAGATTCCGCTGACATCAGCATATTCGTCTATTTGTGCATGCATGCAGAACTTTCCCTCAATAGCCTACACCAGGTTGATAATTTTATATATTTACCGTTGATCACTTAAGTACGGAGGGGTTGATTATTTCAGATAGAGAGGATTGATAACTTTTAGCCCGAAAAAAAGTTTCTCGAAACATATCAACATGGGTGCTAGTTTTGAAGATCTCGTCGAGACGGACTTTTTGGTGAAAGCGGATCTTAATTTGGAGTTATCGTTTGAAAGTTAAAACATTTTGAATTTTCAAATTTGGAAAAGATTTCGCTGACATCAGCGGATTCGTCTTTTTGTGCATGCATGCAGAACTTTCCCTCAATAGCCTGCACCAGGTTGATAATTTTATACATTCATCGTTGATCACTCAAGTACGGAGGGGTTGATTATTCAGATAGAGAGGGTTGATAACTTTTAGCTCGAAAAAAAGTTTCTCGAAACATATCAACATGGGTGCTAGTTTTGAAGATCTCGTCGAGACGGATTTATTGGTGAAAGCGGATCTTAATTTGGAGTTATCGTTTGAAAGTTAAAATGTTTTGAATTTTCAAATTTGGAAAAGATTCCGCTGACATTAGTAGATTCGTTTATTTGTGCATGCATGCAGAACTTTCCCTCAATAGCCTACACCAGGTTGATAAATTTATACATTTACCGTTGATCACTCAAGTACAGAGGGGTTGATTATTCAAATAGAGAGGGTTGATAATTTTTAGCCAGAAAAAAGTTTGTCGAAACATATTAACATGGGTGCTAGTTTTGAAGATCTCGTCGAGACGAATTTATTGGTGAAAACAGATCTTAAATGGGAGTTGTCGTTTGTGAGATAAAACATTTTGAATTTTTAAATTTGGAAAGATTCTCGCTTACATCATCAAATTCGTCTGTTTCTACATGCATGCAAAACTTTCCCTCAATAGCCTCCACTACAGTCCAAAATTTGCCAAAAAAGGAAAGAATGTTTGGTTAGAAACCGATTGCTCAATCCCTCCCTGGCGCACGAGCGCTAGCTAGGGCAGCCCATTAATGATACCGAGAAGGAGAAGAGGAGGGGAGAGCTCTTGGCTTGAAGAACACCGCAAAGGCAAGACGCTTCTCTTCTCATTCCCCCGAATTGAATTTTCGGTTTCCCTCTCCACCGAAAACGTTCGCGCACTATATATCGCGCACACCCGCAAAACTTCCAAAACCGCCCTCCGTGCACCCGGTCCATACACCCGGACCCAAGAAACCGCCCCCTCCTCTCCTCCGTACACCGCCGCGCCGCCGCCGCCGCCTCCATACACCCTAGATTTCCACCACCACCACCGGCAAAACCTCATACCCCCCAAAAATCCTGAAACCAAATCCGCCCCCTCCCCTCCCCAAGATTCGACCCGCCCGATGGAGGCGCCGCCGCCGCCGCTGGCCGCGGGCGCGGTGAAGGAGATCGCGGAGCTGCCCAACGGCCCCGGCACGACCCAGCCGGTGCTGCAGGCGGCGGACGTGCGGCCCGTGACCGCCAAGGGCGCGGCGGCGGGGGTGCAGCAGTCGGAGCGGTTCCGGATGCTCGTCTCCGACGGCGTCCACTCGCTGCAGTCCATGCTCTCCACCGACCTCAACCACCTCGTCAGGGACGGCACCCTCCGCCCAGGCTCCATCGTCCAGCTCATGGACATCATGTGCAACACCATCCAGGGACGCAGGTAACATGCTTTCATTCCCCTATCCACCTATCCCCCTTTCGGTTGCTCCGCGAGAAAGATCGGATCTTGGTCTGCTCGCTTCGATTGGTGGCGGTACTAATCGTTCGCTGCTGTGTTTGGGGTACGCACATCAAGATGGGATCATTCTCCTGGTAGTAGTTTCTTGAATCGCGGATATAGTTTCTTGAATCTTGGTTATGTCAAAAGAACCTTTCGTGTTGCTGTCATGCCAAAAATTACCCTGTGCGAATCGTTGCTTTTCATGTTTTAGCAATCTACCAGTGACAAGAAAGTTCCAGACTTATATATTTTGTGAAATCTATTTACCCTGGCTGTGTACGATTTTATCAGCACATGGCATCGTGTTTGTATGTTCGCTGCGGCGGGATTAAAGGTTTCCTATTCTGCGCCAATGCATCTGGGTAGCAGCAACCTTCAATTTTGATTTCTGGTTGCCCTGTCAAACTAATTGATTTGTTTAAATAATTCACATGTTGCAGTATCCGATTTGTAGGGGACCTGCGCAAGTGGTTGGAACCTTATTTGTTCTTGTGGCCATAATTAAACATGCGTAATTCTATAAAATAGCAAATATCATGGGCATGCTGGATTTTTTAAATTCTCAAGGGGTGTTTAACTATCATGTTCTCCAATCTCTTCTTCGTATTGCTCATATTCCTGCAACTACCACCACCGTTTATAGAAAAAGAAATCCTCTGGTCGATGTTTAGTTTCTACCAAGTTGACCTGACAATACTTCTCTGTTGCATTCAGGATCATTATTGTTTGCAAACTTGATGTTCTGCGAACTGAGTGCGCCATGATTGGGAAGCCAAAGCTTTACGAGACGAAAACCGTACGTGAAGGCCAGGAGCCCAACTTACAGGCTAATGCTGTTGCCCCAAGGGTGGAGCAGTTTGCTAGCAATCTGCCATATGGTGGACCCTCCAATGGTGCCCACGGCACAGGGGGCTCTTCTATTGGTCGGACAATCGAAAATGGACCTAACAATGTGTTGCCTGGTGGATCTTATGGTACAATGCCAGCACAGAACACAATGAATGCCAATGTGGTGCAGCCAAACGCTCAGCGGCCCTTACTGAACTCTCAACAGAACACACTGAATGCCAATGTGGTGCAGCCAAACTCTCAGCGGCCCTTACCGAACTCTCATCAAAACCAAAGGTTTGCGGGTTCTGGTACAGGTGGGTACTCTGGCCCTCCTGGCAATATTTATATGCGTCCTGCACAGCCTTCGTATCAGCAGCCACCTCCAGTAGGTACAGGTGGGTACTCTGGCCCTCCTGGCAATACTTATATGCGTCCTGCACAGCCTTCGTATCAGCAGCCACCTCCAGTATATAGAAATAGCGGTCCAGCTGCTAAGAATGAAGCTGCCCCTCGTGTTGTCCCTATTTCTGCGTTGAACCCATACCAAGGTATATGGACAATAAAGGCCAGGGTGACTGCAAAGACTCATGTCCATCACTACGTCAATGGAAGAGGTCCAGGAAAACTCTTCACCTTTGATCTCCTTGATGCACATGGTGGAGAAATTCGTGCAAAATGCTTTAATGAGGTTGTTGATAAGTTCTGTGACCTAATTGAGGTTGATAAGGTGTATTTGCTATCTAGAGGGGGGTTGAAACCCGCACAGAAGCAGTATAACCATTTGAACAATGACTATGAAATCAGTCTGGATGCTACAACATCTATAGAAGTTTGTTCTAGTGATGACAGCAGCATCCCTAGGCAGCAGTTCAATTTCCAACAAATCAGTGAAATAGCGAATATGGATAAAGGAGCCACGGTAGATTTACTTGCGGTTGTTACTTCGGTTAGCCCTTCTTTTCCAGTAATGCGGAAGAATGGTATGGAAACCCAGAAAAGAATGGTCGAACTGAAGGACATGTCTGGTTGCAGCGTGGAAACAACCTTCTGGGGTAACTTCTGTGATGCTGAAGGTCAGCAGCTGCAGGTGCTGTGTGATTCTGGTTCAAATCCTATACTTGCCCTGAAAAGTGGCCTTGTCGGTGATTTCAATGGCAAATCAGTGGGCACAATCAGCTCAAGCTCCTTAAAAATAAATCCGGACTTTCCTGATGCAGAAAAGCTGAGGCAGTGGTACATGACTGAAGGCAAAAACGCTGCTTTCAGTTCTTTGTCTGGGAGAATGTCAGGCACAGGCATGACTGATGTTCGAAAAACTGTTGCTCAGATCAAGGATGAAGGCTTGGGGAGATCAGAGAAGCCTGATTGGGTCACTGTTATGGGTGCAATTTCACACATCAAGACCGACAGTTTTTGTTACCCTGCTTGCACCGTGGAGGTTAATGGTACGCGGTGCAATAAAAAGGTCACAAATAATGGTGACGGGATGTGGCAAGGCGAGAAATGTGATCACAGCTCTCAAGATTGCGAATATAGGTATGTGATGCAGTGTCGAATCCAGGATCACACTGGGACTACCTATGCAACTGCTTTCCAAGAGGCTGGCGAGGAGATCCTTGGCCTCACAGCGCAAGATCTTTTCAGGATAAAAAATGAAGACGAAGTACAATTTGCAGGAATCATACAGGGTGTTTCTTTCCAGCAGTATCTCTTCAAGCTGAAAGTCAAGGAAGAAACATTTAATGATGAAGCACGTCTGAAAGCCAACATTGTTAAGGCTCAAAAATTGGATGACACATCGAAAAATAGTTGTTCTCTTTTGGGAGCAATTGAGAGCCTGTTGGTGGAGGAGGACGGCTCAGGCTCAACTCCTGGGGCGAATGGTGCTGCTGCTATTAACCCTGGGACCACCTCCAACAATAACCATGCCATGAATGCACAGACTTGCGCTGTTTGTGGGTCTAATGAGCACAGTGTGCAGAACTGTCCTGCGGTGGCCATGGATATGCAGCAACCAGCAGCAAGCGGCTTCACGGCTAGTTCCTATGGTTCCTCGGCTGGCTATGCCAACGCCAGTTCAGGCGTGTGCTTCAAATGCAATCAGCCTGGACACTACTCTAGCAACTGCCCAGGGCAGGCCATCTCCTATGGTTATTCAGCCGGCAACGCCAACGCCAGATCAGACTTGTGCTTCAAATGTCATCAGCCTGGGCACTTCTCTAGCAACTGCCCAGGGCAGGCAGCAATCTCCTACGGCTCTTCAGGTGGCAACACTAATGCCAGATCAGACGTGTGCTACAAATGCAATCAGCCTGGGCACTTCGCCAAAGACTGTGTGGCGCAGGCTGCTGCCCCCCAGCGCCAGAGCTACGGAAATAGTGCCACGTCAGGAGGATACAACAGGCAGTCCTATGTTGGTAGTTTCTGAAGTGTTTTGAGCCGAGCCAATAGCATCCTCGTTCGGTTTTAGCTGCGCAGCTTGGCATCGCCACACTTTCTGTATAGTAGTTTGAATGTGCTTGCTGTATACGTGGCTTCTAGTGTTCACTGGGATGCCTGGGTCTGGACCTTGTGCTCTCTCAAGTCTTTATATAGCAGTTTATCTTTAAGTGTTTTTTTTGAGCTTTTCATGGGTTTCTTGTGCCAATTTTCTTTATTATGCTTCCTCAGCCCACTGTTTGTAATTAGGTTAGCTAGCTCAAACTGCAAAAGGTTGGCACTTTGCCCGGTGTAGATTTGATGTGCATGTTTTGTTCAGTTGTGCTCTTTTCCGATCTTTTGTATTGCTTGCACTATGTTCATGTATTTGCACTTCTTGTCCGTCACTTGTGTAATAACTAGAAAGTTAGCTTGCTCTTTTTTTGAACTAGATGGAAGGGCATGATGTAGAGCTTTTGTTGAGAAGCATATGTATCAAAACATGATGTGTGTTTCATGTCTCAAAAAAACTTATTTCTTTATTATGAAGGCAGTTGAGCTGTCAATATTTTCTAGGTGCATTATGTGTACGGCACAACCGTAGATTAATATAACTGGTTGCCTTGAGGAGGTGCAGGTAGGGGTTGATGGATCTGGGGAACACGAAGGGGTAGTGATGACATTTAGAATCTTGGTGAGTTCTTTCAAGGAGCTGGGTTTGTGCACGATGGAGCTTGGTATCTTGCATGAGCTTTGCGACATTGTTATTGTTTTGAATCAGCTGGAGCATTACTGGCTTTGGAAGTGCAAAGGTACGGCTCATCCATTATCACTCTCTGAGTTGTATAACAGGATTATCAAGCAGGGCAGTACCAATAGAAGAAACTTGGTAGATAATGCAACTGTAGCAATAACGCCTGCATTGGATCACATGGATAAGCCATGTTATCAAAGGCCATGATCAGAAGATGGATCATGTGTCAGATCGCGAGATTGTATGGCTGTTGTTATCTCAGCAGAAAAAATGATTCCAAGGATGTTATGGTGCATGGATAGAGCAGCGTTATTTCTCTTGTGAACAGTGAACTTATGGCAATAGTGGGAATTATGACTATGGACTATGGAGTAGTCACTGTCTTAACGGCGCCATTCTTCTTCCTGATGGGCACACACGCACACATGCTTGCAGCTACTCAGTAAAAGGAGGGCATTCTCAGGGAGATGCTCCTAGGGGAGCTTCATTGTTCAGGTTGGGGAAGCAGCAGACATCTTTTCAGGAGGGAAACTCAGATGTACGCTTCAGCTGATGAAGATGATTAAGTGATTGCATGGAATTGGCCTTCAGGGGTGATGGATCAGCCAGGTCTTGTAGTGAACATACATTGATGCAAAAGATTTTGAAGAAAGTCCTCACTCTGTAGTCATGGCTGAAAGAAGGCATACAATTTGCAGAGTTCTCTAAACAGACAACAAGATGGAATTATGGTGGTGGAGGCATCTAACAAAACAATTAGCCAGAAGAATTGAAGAACTACGGTGATGAAAATGCATCTCATAGAATCCTAAATGAAAGATTGAATTGTGTGCTGACAGTTCACTCAGTAAAATTACTCCACATCATGGTAAACAATATGTATCTTTTATCCTTGATAGATGATAGATTTTTTTCTGCAATTATTCACACCCACACAGTTTTTAACTAGTATTTCAACATCTTCATTAAAAGAGCAAGCTTCCAAAATTTGTTGGTCTGATTATTGAAGGTATAATTACATTTAAACAGCCTTGCTCATGTTCTTGTGTTGTTACTTTTAGTTTCCTAAACTGATAGTTCTTTTAATTTCTTTGAGGAAGAATGCTAAGAAACAAAGAGATAACAACGATACTCAACATACTAGCATGATCCTGAGGAATAGGGCACATATTTCACGGTTACCAGTTTGATGCTTTGCCATCCTTGTTGCTTTGATGGTAGAGATAATTAAATCTATCCAGCAATAGTTGGCAACCAGTCAACACATTGCCCAGCTGTCAAAAAAGTTAAATATTCGAAAACTATTATTGCACTCTGCACTTTGCAGTATTTTTTTTCCTAAGACTGTTGGGACCCTAATGTTGCTTCAGATATGTTCAGTTCAGCCACAAGGTGGGTTTGAACTTGAGGCCTTCTTAGTTTTATTGCAATCCAGAAGTGTGATATGATCGGTATACGGTAACTGGAAAACATGTATCTTCCTGGTACGTTTTGCATTCTTGGGTAATATGTCATGAGCAGTTAAAAAATCCTGGCTGCGCCTGGAATTACGGTTACTTTTGTTTTTAGTCTCGAATTATGTGCATATCTCTCCTTCTTCTTTATATATTCAGGCTATTACTGCTGTGGTTCAGAAAGCGATGGAGTATGTTGACGTGACACCAGCCGTATTCATCGCTTATTGAGCTTAGCAAAACATTGAGCAGAGTTGCTGTTGGAAAAGTGAGAATACTGGCTACTTGTTAGGGTTTCCTGAAGTAGGACTCTTTTGCTTTCACAATCTCGTTGAGCATCCACTGTAGATATATCATATATGTGGAGAAAGAGAAAGCTAGATTGACCAAAAGATGCAAAACTCAAAGAGGAGCAGGGAAATATCGATGAGGTTGCTGACTGGATGCAGGAAGTTGCTGTAAGTTTGCACGCACTAGAATACAGGATAAACAGTTTATCCACTATAAGCATGATGTGCTCGTTTTCTGGTGCTCTTTTCCAGAGTTATACATCTACAGTCCTTGAACCTGTCACGGTGAATCGATTTAGTCCTCCTATCAAACTGTAGAATCGTTGGTGTTTGCTGATTTGACATGCTCTGGCCTCGACGGGGACAACAGGTGGGCGTGGGACCCACTGGCAGGAAGAGATGGCCTATAATTTTGCAGTTAGCCCCTCCCGCATCTCTCTAGTAATTACTAATTACCGGCCGGAGATATTTGCAGATCCCCTCATAGCATCTTGTCCATACGCCGTTGCCCCCCTCCCCGTCGATATAGGTTCATTCCTTGTCTGTTCGAGAGAAGGAAAAAAGGCAAGGTGGCGGAAAGCACGGAGAGGCGCTGTGAAACAACGTCGACGATCGGTTCGCGGAGGGGAGACATTGGCAGCCATCCCCATCCGCCAGCCATGAAGGGGAGCTGCAAATATCTCCAACTGTTAATTACTAGAGATATGTGGGAGTGTTTAACTGCAAAATTATAGCTCATATGTCTTTCTGCTAGTGCGTCCCACGTCCGCGTCACCCTGATTTCAATGCCAAGGCTGGTTAAGGACGAATATGTGTCAAATCCACAACTTGGTGCCAACGATCAGTAGGAGGACTAAACCTAGTCAACGTGGCAAGTACCAGGACTGTAGATGTATTTAACTCTCTTTTCCAACTATCTTTAATATTTTCTAACTAGCAATTTGATCCTCAGATTGAAACATTTGGCTCAATGGCGAAGACAGGGAAAATGACATTCATTTTGGAGCAGGTATATTGCCAATTGGCGATAATAGAACTTCTAGGGATCACAAAAGCCTGATTCAGTGAAAAACTTAAATCATGGCTGCAAATTCGGCTGTGCCTAGATCGTCAAGACTATGTCTGGGCACAAATTTTATCCAGGGAAATTAGCCCCATGGTCTTTGATGCAGATACATCAAAGGGAAAAAAGGTGATAATATGGTTCAGGAAGCCCCTGTAGAGATGCCTTCACTCTTAGAACTGAAGCGCATCTACTATGAACTGATGATTTGGTATGTTGGAGTCGATTTCAAGTTTTCGGTGTCATCTTCCTGGTCTGGGCGAAGTGGTCCGGCCGCTAGACATAAGGTCCGGCTGGGCCAGGCAGCTTCCTCCCAGAAAGTTCGCTGGAACGAGTGTGGCCTCCGTCCAGATCAGTCCAACCGGCCAGAGCTTCCTCCTATGTTGCACCTTGTTATATAGGTAAATTCACATAGTTACATATCTAGAAAATTTACTTCTCGTGTCATGCCCAAAGTAAAAATAAAATAAAATAATTGATTAGCACGTATTCACCCCCTCCCCTCTAGGTGCCTATGCAATTCTTTCAGTGGTGATTAACTGGTTTGCCATGTATTATAGAATTTTTCTAGTCCTAAAGGCTAAGCAACCATTTCAAAACTGAATCTATTTTTCTACGGTGATATCTGCAGCATGATTGACTGTATTTATCTTTAGGTTGTGGCTTGATTTTTTTTATCGGAAAAAATTAAGCTTGATAAGCATTCAAGGATAAAGTTAATATTCAGATAGATGGAAGCAAAGGTATGAAAGATCGACTCATATATTTGAGTCGAGGAGTGCACATAACCTCATGTGCACCGTGTTATATTATCATCAAAGATACGGTTACTTTTGCATTTATAGCCTGGCAATTGGTTGATACTTGATAGAGATCAGAACTGTCCAGCTTTCTGGAAATACTTGCATAATTAGGAACACTGCATATTAATATTCAGTGCAGTACAAACAACAGTTTAGGCTACTTGGCCAGGTAACTGGAAATACTTTCTAATCAAAAGTTCAATGCAAATGTAACTGTTGTCACGATCTGTTTACCGTTAGTAGGACTGAAGATGAGCAAAACTGCCCTTTAATTTGCAACAGTGCTTGAGTTTTGAAGATAACATTTTCTAAACCATGTCACATCTGGATATTGAAGTATGTTCTCGCCCTCAGATCGCTGCAATATAATGAGAGGAAATTGTTGAATTCCCTTTAGAGGGCAACATCAACCGATCAAATTTTGGGTAGTATTATTTCTCGGAGCCGCATCCATCACACCGAGGATCCCATTCTTGTGAGTTAGTTTTACAGCATGTGATGTTCACTTGCAGCGGTTTATGGGCATGTAAATATGATCGAAACACTTATTAATATGATCAACACACTTATTGTTTTCTTTGAAGTTAAAGACAAGACATGTGAATGCACGTTCTCAATTACTTGTAAAACAAGGACCCTACTACACAGCTTATGTTGTATGATTGGCCAAATCTACCCCACCCCCGATCAGTGGATCACACTGAAATTTGGCGTCTACCTTCCGGTACCCACATCGATAATCTGGCACGTACAGTTCCGGCTCCCACGGCATGCACGTCAAATCAATATGCAGTTTATGCACACGGAACACGCGGCGAAGATATGGTTAATTCTGCATTTATAGCCTGGCAATTGGTTGATAGAGATCAGAACTGTCCATTTTTTTGAGTTTTACATCATGTGATGTTCAGTTGCAGCGGGTTCAGTCGTTTATGGGCATGTAAATATGATCGAAACGCTTATTAATATGATCAACAATCTTATCGTTTTCTTTAAAATTACGGTTTTGCTATGTCTCAGTCAACTAAGATTTTCTTAAGTCTAAATCACTTGCAAAAAATTAGTTGAGTTGCACTTTTCTGTTAAAAAAGTGCAATTGCACTTTTCTACCAGAAATGTACAACTGAATCGAGTTGCACTTTTCTTTGAACTGTAGATGCACTTTTCTGAGGTCTTAGACATAGACACACCCTTAAAAAAAAAGCTGTGTCCACGAATTTCCAATACACTGGGATTTTCTTCACTCTCGCTATATACATAGTACTTGAGTTGATGAGCCGCGGATGTAGTTGAGTTGAGAGCAAAATGGGCTTCACCACGCTCGCACTGCTACTCTTCTCCCTCTTCCTCCTCCTGAAGCTGATCATTGTCGGTCGCTACACATGGCCGACACGCGCGCTCCGACTGCCTCCCGGCCCATGGCAACTGCCTCTCGTCGGCAGCTTGCACCACCTCCTGCTGTCGCGCTTCGGCGATCTACCCCACCGGGCCATGCGCGAGCTCTCCCGCACACACGGCCCCCTCATGCTCCTCCGACTCGGTGCCGTGCCGACGCTGGTGGTGTCCTCCGCCGAGGCCGCTCGGGAGGTGATGAAGACCCACGACGCCGCCTTCGCCGGCCGCCACCTGAGCGCCACGCTCGAGATCATCAGCTGCGGCGGGCAAGGCATACTCTTCTCCCCCTGCAACGACCGCTGGCGCGAGCTCCGCAAGGTGTGCGTGCTGGAGCTCTTCAGCCAGCGCCGCGTGCTGTCCTTCCGCCCCGGCCGGGAGGACGAGGTGGCGCGGCTCCTCCGGTCCGTGTCCGCCGAGTGCCGCGACGGCCGCGCCGTCAACCTCAGCGAGAAGATCTGCCGCATGATGAACGACGTGGTGGTGCGCGCGGCCGTCGGCGGGAGGTGCGCCCGCCGCGACGAGTTCTTGCACGAGCTCGACGAGGCAGTGCGGCTCACCGGCGGCTTCAACCTCGCCGACCTGTACCCGTCGTCGCGGCTGGTGCGCCGCTTCAGCGCGGCCGCGCGGGACATGGGGAAGTGCCAGAGGAGCATATTCCGCATCGTGCAAAGTATCATACAGGAACGCGCCGGCGCGCCTGCGCCGCCGGAGAGAGACGAGGACCTGCTCGGCGTGCTTCTGAGGCTTCAAAAGGACGGCGGGCTCCAGTTTGAACTCACCACCGAGATCATCAGCACCGCCATTTTCGTAGGACCCCGGCCGAGCCATCCTCTAGCTTAATTTGATACTCTTAGTCTTCATTTGATACCTTCCACCTCTTCTTTTATACTACAACTGCAGGACATTTTTGGTGCTGGAAGCGAGACCTCGTCGACGACGGTAGAATGGGCAATGTCGGAGCTCATGAAGAACCCACGAATCCTGCACAAGGCGCAAGCGGAGGTGCGAGAGGCCTTCAAGGGGCAGGGCAGGCTGAGCGAGGAAGACATCGTCAAGGTGAGGCTGGGCTACCTGCATCTGGTGATCAAGGAGACCCTGAGGCTGCACCCTCCGGCGGCGCTCCTGCTGCCCCGTGAGTGCGGAGTGTTGGGGCTGGCCTCGGCGACACACGCCGAACCAGCCCCTCCGGCGACAAACGCCGGTGCTCTCTCTCTCTCTCGGACTTGAGGTAGAAGGAGGGAGACAACACAGTATTTTTCCGGCCGGCGCACGAACGCCGCCGTGGGCGCACCAACGCCCTAATCCTTTTATTCAGCTGGCTCGTACCAGTAGCTTACAACAACGATCGTACAGGCTTTTTATACATAGGCATAGCACAGGGGGCACGCACACACGATCTCCACCCTGCTCGCGCATGCACGCACGTACGCTGCCCAGATCGCTTTGCCGCTCGATCCGCATGACCGCATGGTTCAGCCGCGTGCACAACGCGCACACGCGCACGACGCGGCTGCCTCCAAACGGACTGGACACGAGCACCCGCTACTCTCGCCAACAACCTATCCTAAGCGGCGGACTCGAATACGAGCACTAACTCGCACACCGCCACGACACAGCGACGGACGAACTCGTCGCGGTTTATTTGCTAACATTCTCCTCCTAAACCGTGACCTCGCCGCCCATCCCGACGTACAGGACAACGGCTCGTCGTCGGCTGTCGCAGGGAACGGCACTTCTTCTTCTCCAGTGACGCACGCCATCTTCTTCCTCGGCGACACACGCCGAGCTTCTTTGACGACCCACGCCGACTCTGCCACCGAGCTCCTCAGCGACACACGCCGAGCTCCTCCGTGACGCCACGCCCTGCACGCCCCGGCTCGCGCACACGATCACGCACTGACGTGATCGACGCGGCCGTCCTGCGCTCCGCTGGACGTGTTCTCCTCCACTGATCCGCACACCCTCGGCTCACGCACATGCCGCGCCCTGACGCAAGCAACGTGGCCGCTCGAGCTGCCTCACCCGCCGCACGAACAGCTTCTCCTCCATGCCGCCGAGCCACGCCGCGCACCGCAGCCTCTGCGCCACCACGCAGGTCCGCCGCGGCCGCCGCGCTTCCCGCACGCACGGCATCGCCATGCTCCACGGCCTCAGGCCATGAAGGCTCTGATACCACATGTTGGGGCTGGCCTCGGCGACACACGCCGAACCAGCCCCTCCGGCGACAAACGCCGGTGCTCTCTCTCTCTCTCGGACTTGAGGTAGAAGGAGGGAGACAACACAGTATTTTTCCGGCCGGCGCACGAACACCGCCGTGGGCGCACCAACGCCCTAATCCTTTTATTCAGCTGGCTCGTACCAGTAGCTTACAACAACGATCGTACAGGCTTTTTATACATAGGCATAGCACAGGGGGCACGCACACACGATCTCCACCCTGCTCGCGCATGCACGCACGTACGCTGCCCAGATCGCTTTGCCGCTCGATCCGCATGACCGCATGGTTCAGCCGCGTGCACAACGCGCACACGCGCACGACGCGGCTGCCTCCAAACGGACTGGACACGAGCACCCGCTACTCTCGCCAACAACCTATCCTAAGCGGCGGACTCGAATACGAGCACTAACTCGCACACCGCCACGACACAGCGACGGACGAACTCGTCGCGGTTTATTTGCTAACACGGAGAGACGTGCCGGGTGATGGGCTACGACGTGCCCAAGGGCACCAAGGTGTTCGTCAACGTGTGGGCGATCGGGCGGGACGACAGGTACTGGGGCGCCGACGCTGAAGCGTTCAGGCCGGAGAGGTTCGACCACAAGGAGAAGAGCACCGCCGTCGACTTCAAGGGCGCCGACTTCGAGTTCCTCCCGTTCGGAGCTGGCCGGAGGATGTGCCCCGGCATGTCGCTCGGGATGGCCAACATGGAGCTGGCGCTCGCTAGCCTCCTTTTCCACTTCGATTGGGAGCTGCCCTCTGGTGTCAGGCCCCAAGATCTGGACATGACAGAGACCTTTGGCATTACTGTGAGAAGGAACTCCAAGCTATGGCTTCACGCACAGCCGCGTGTTCCGTGTGCATAAACTGCATATTGATTTGACGTGCATGCGGTGGGAGCCGGAAACTGTACGTGTCATATGGGTACCGGCGGAGGGTAGACGCCAAATTTCAGTGTGATCCACTGGTCGGGGGTGGGGTAAATTTGGCCAATCATACAATATAAGCTGTGTAGTAGGGTCCTTCTTACTAGTAATTGAGCACGTGCCTTGTTGCACTTTTTTAACATAAAAGTGCAGCTCAAGTACTTTTTTGCAAGTGACTTAGACTTAAGAAAATCTCAGTTGACTGAGACATAGCAAAACCATTTTTTTTAACCAATTGTGGACACTGCTTGATTGATCCGTACACCACATAGAGCCTAAATTTCCTGCCAGGTCAGCACAAAAATCTTGGGTTAAAAGAGCTGTAGGTGAAAAAATGGATATCTGTTAGACCACTCAAGCTTGCTAAAACCGTAAAGAAATTTGAGGTGGTCGGTAAATATAGCCTCCCAACCCGTAAAAGAGCGGTTTCGAGCGCTAATACGAGGGCATCCTCATCGCTGAGAAGCCTTGGCGCGAACAAAATCAGAGGCACGCGCGGACATTTGCAACTCCATCCAACCCGTGTAATCTTTCTTTAAAGCATCTCATTTGTTCTTGAATTGCTTCTTCGTAAAATGCTTTCTGTTTTTTCAGTAAATTTGTCACCTAGATTCTTGTATCCCTTTCTACTTAAGCAACCCCATCCCTATTGTTTGCATTGACTTCATCCATACATATGTTGCAGAAAACTCTAGTACGGTATGCATCCCAAACAACCTTCTCCATTGCGCAAAGTACTAAAAGGCTATACGAAAAAACACTACATAATTACAAGGTGAAGTTAATTTGCAATATAGGAAGCAACTTCATTGTATGACAAATGTACCTAGCAAATCAGTGGCATGAAAAATATGCAGCAATTTTGTTTTACATGCATATGTGCACCACATATGTTAGATTCTAATCACAGTATCATGTAGATTATAATCACAATATCATATAGTTTCTAATCAAAAGTAGCATCAACCAAATCATATACCATCACAGCCCGTGTACGTAATAACAACAAGAAGTTGCAATATTGGGCATCAATCAAGCTAGGGGAAGAAACATGGGAAGGGAGGCTCACCAGCGGGAGGACGGAAATTGTTGCACACGGATGCAATCATATTATTTCCATGTCAACCACATGCAATCATATTTTTTCTTAAAAAATTGCACAAGTATGAAGATAATATCGTACATGCAAATGTTTATTTAATTCTTTTAAAACATTAATGTTGCAATATTTTTGGCCCACCTAGAGGGCGGAAAATGTTGCACACGGATGAACGAGGCGAAATTGTTTTCGGTAGCGTATCCAGTGCAAGGACGAAGGATGTAACAAACGATTTTTTTACTAACCGTTGGCAACTGCCAAATTTCGACCAAGAATAAGGGCAATTTTGAGCTGAATGAAAAAGGAGAAACCTTACTTTTTTTATTAGTAGGTAAAAACTATACTCAATAAGTTGCATGTGCCCGAGATAGGAGTTTTGTATAAATATAATGTTTATCCTTCAGTATTTTTTTCTCTCTTTAGAAGTGGAATAGAATAACCCGGTTAAAGTGTTTGGATTTTTCTTATGCAATTTGTCGTTCCCTTCTATAACCCGTCGTTGTTATACATCAGCAATGTGTTTACTTTTCAGCCGTTGTTTGCCCACCGAACAACAAATACACAACTGTTAGAAGGGAGACAACGGATCGCCCTGCAGAAGGCCCCAACCATGCTTAATCGGGTCACAAGTCACACCATTAAGTGATGGGATTCGTAGCATAGAAAACAAAAAATTTCCTACCGCAAGAACGAAAACCAAGCCAAGATGCAATCTAGAAGATGGTAGCAACGAGAAGATCATGAGACTAACCCTCGAAGATTTCCAAAGCCTACGATATTAGATCTCGTTGTTGCAGTAGTCGATCACTTGCCGCTTTCGAAAGCGCGTAGAAGATCTTGACGGTGCCACAGTCGGGCAGCACCTCCGTACTCGGTCACACGTTCGGTGTTGATGACGACGTTCTTCTCCCCGTTCCAGCGGGCAGCAGAAGTAGTAGATCCTCCTCGGAATCCCGGCAGCACGACGGCGTGGTGGCGGTGGTGGTGGAGAACTCCGGCAGGGCTTCGCCTATGCGCTGCGGGAGTAGTATGTGGAGGAGGGGCGCTAGGGTTTGGGAGAGAGAGGGGGTAGGGCGCTGATACGTCTCCGACGTATCGATAATTTCTTATGTTCCATGCCACATTATTGATGATATCTACATGTTTTATACACATTATATGTCGTATTTATGCATTTTCCGGCACTAACCTATTAACGAGATGCCGAAGAGCCGATTCTGTTTTCTGCTGTTTTTGGTTTCAGAAATCCTAGTAAGGAAATATTCTCGGAATTGGACGAAATCAACGCCCGTGGTCCTATTTTTGCACGAAGCTTCCGGAAGACCGAGGGGGAAAGGAAGTGGGGCCACGAGGCGCCGACACGGCAGGGCGGCGCGGCCCGGCCCTTGGCCGCGCGGCCCCGGCGTGTGGGGCCCTCGTGTGGCCCCCGCGTTGCCCTTCCGCCTATTTAAAGCCTTCGTCGCGAAACCCCCAGCACCGAGAGCCACGATACGGAAAACCTTACCGAGACGCCGCCGCCGCCAATCCCATCTCGGGGGATTCGGAGATCACCTCCGGCACCCTGCCGGAGAGGGGAATCATCTCCCGGAGGACTCTTCACCGCCATGGTCGCCTCCGGAGTGACGAGTGAGTAGTTCACCCCTGGACTATGGGTCCATAGCAGTAGCTAGATGGTTGTCTTCTCCTCATGTGCTTCATTGTCGGATCTTGTGAGCTGCCTAACATGATCAAGATCATCTATCTGTAATTCTATATGTTGTGTTTGTCGGGATCCGATGGATAGAGAATACTATGTTATGTTGATTATGAATCTATAACCTATGTGTTGTTTATGATCTTGCATGCTCTCCGTTATTAGTAGAGGCTCGGCCAAGTTTTTGCTCTTAACTCCAAGAGGGAGTATTTATGCTCGATAGTGGGTTCATGCCTCCATTAAATCTGGGACGAGTGACGAAAAGTTCTAAGGTTGTGGATGTGCTGTTGCCACTAGGAATAAAACATTGATGCTATGTCCGAGGATGTAGTTATTGATTACATTACGCACCATACTTAATGCAATTGTCCGTTGTTTTGCAACTTAATACCGGAAGGGGTTCGGATGATAACCTGAAGGTGGACTTTTTAGGCATAGATGCATGCTGGATAGCGGTCTATGTACTTTGTCGTAATGCCCAATTAAATCTCACAATATTCATCATATCATGTATGTGCATTGTTATGCTCTCTTTATTTGTCAATTGTCCGACTGTAATTTGTTCACCCAACATGCTATTTATCTTATGGGAGAGACACCTCTAGTGAATTGTGGACCCCGGTCCATTCTTTTACATCGAATACAATCTACTGCAATACTTGTTCTACTGTTTTCTGGCAAACAATCATCATCCACACTATACATCTAATCCTTTGTTACAGCAAGCCAGGTGAGATTGACAACCTCACTCGTTTCGTTGGGGCAAAGTACTTTGGTTGTGTTGTGCAGGTTCCACGTTGGCGCCGGAATCCCTGGTGTTGCGCCGCACTACATCCCGCCGCCATCAACCTTCGACGTGCTTCTTGACTCCTACTGGTTCGATAAACCTTGGTTTCTTACTGAGGGAAACTTGTTGCTGTACGCATCACAGCTTCCACTTGGGGTTCCCAACGGGCGTGTGCTTTACGCGTCATCAAGCTAAATTTCTGGCGCCGTTGCCGGGGACCTGAAGAAAATTTAATCCACAAAGATTTCTAACTCCCACGTCAACTACACGCCAGCTAAATTTCTGGCGCCGTTGCCGGGGAGATCAAGACACGCTGCAAGGGGAGTCTCCACAATCCAATCTCTTTACTTTGTTTTTGTCTTGCTTTATTTTATTTACTTACTTGTTTGCTGCATTATATCAAAACACACAAAAAATAGTTGCTAGCTTTACTTTATTTACTGTCTTGCACTCTATATCAAAAACACAAAAAATTAGTTACTTGCATTTATTTTATCTAGTTTGCTTTATTTACTGCTGCTAAAATGAGTAATCCTGAAGTTGAAGTTCGTTCGTTTAAGCAACAAGGGGGAGAATGTTTAAAAGATGCTTGGTATAGAATTAGTGATGCCCATAATAGGTGCACTAAGAAACACTCCACCACTATCGTACTCAGGAATTTTTATGTTGGTATCTCTAGCTGGAATAGATATGTTCTTGATTGTCTCGCGGGAGGTAACTTCCTAGGCGCTCCTGCTTTAGAAGCTAGTTGCATTATTGAGAGTCTATTTGGAATACCACCTGTTAATGAAGTTAAAATTGAAACCTCTCTTGAAGATGTCATGAAAAAATTGAAAACCATAGAGAAAAAATTTCCAAGTGTTGAAACTAAATTGGAAATGTTACTTGATAGCACTGATAAACTTGATAAATCTCTAGGAGGAATGAATGAGAGAATCACCATCTTAGAATCTTGTGCTAACCATGATAATCAAACCCAAAGGATTAGTGAACTTGAAAAAGCTATGGGAACCTTGGGTTCAACTTTTTCTTCTCTTAAATATAAGGAGAAAGCTTATGTGGGTAAGGGGCAAAAGTTTATGTATGTCTCTAAAGTGCCTAAACCAAAAAAATATTATTATAGGCCTAAAATTGACAAAGCCCTTAGTACCACTACATATGGGGGAACTTATGATGTCGATGCTCCACCTCTTGATAATACTTGACATACACTTTCTGCGCCTAGCTGAAAGGCGTTAAAAAAAAGCGCTTATGGGAGACAACCCATGTTTTTACTACAGTATTTTTATTTTATATTTGAGTCTTGAAGTTGTTTACTACTGTAGCAACCTCTCCTTATCTTAGTTTTGTGCATTGTTGTGCCAAGTAAAGTCTTTGATAGTAAGGTTCATACTAGATTTGGATTGCTGCGTAGTAACAGATTTCTTTGCTGTCACGTATTTCGACCTGCCTCTCTGTAGGTAGCTCAGAAAAATATGCCAATTTACGTGCGTGATCCTCAGATATGTACGCAACTTTCATTCAATTTGGGCATTTTCATTTGAGCAAGTCTGGTGCCTCAATAAAATCCATCTTTACGGACTGTTCTGTTTTGACAGATTCTGCCTTTTATTTCGCATTGCCTCTTTTGCTATGATGGATGAATTTATTTGTTCCATTAATGTGCAGTAGCTTTATGCAATGTCCAGAAGTGTTAAGAATTATTGTGTCACCTCTGAACATGTTAACTTTTATTGTACACTAACCCTCTAATGAGTTGTTTCGAGTTTGGTGTGGAGGAAGTTTTCAAGGATCAAGAGAGGAAAATGATGCAATATGATCAAGGAGAGTGAAAGCTCTAAGCTTGGGGATGCCCCGGTGGTTCACCCCTGCATATTCTAAGAAGACTCAAGCGTGTAAGCTTGGGGATGCCCAAGGCATCCCCTTCTTCATCGACAACATTATCAGGTTCCTCCCCTCAAACTATATTTTTATTCCATCACATCTTATGTACTTTGCTTGGAGCGTCGGTTTGTTTTTGTTTGAATAAAATGGATCCTAGCATTCATTGTGTGGGAGAGAGACACGCTCCGCTGTTGCATATGGACAAATATGTCCTTAGGCTTTACTCATAGTATTCACGGCGAAGGTTGAATCTTCTTCGTTAAATTGTTATATGGTTGGAATCGGGAAATGCTACATGTAGTAATTCTAAAATGTCTTGAATAATTTGATACTTGGCAATTGTTGTGCTCATGTTTAAGCTCTTGCATCATATACTTTGCACCCATTAATGAAGAAACACCTAGAGCTTGCTAAATTTGGTTTGCATATTTGGTCTCCCTAAAGTCTAGATAATTTCTAGTATTGAGTTTTGAACAACAAGGAAGACGGTGTAGAGTCTTATAATGTTTACAATATGTCTTTTATGTGAGTTTTGCTGCACCGGTTCATCCTTGTGTTTGTTTCAAATAACCTTGCTAGCCTAAACCTTGTATCGAGAGGGAATACTTCTCATGCATCCAAAATCCTTGAGCCAACCACTATGCCATTTGTGTCCACCATACCTACCTACTACATGGTATTTCTCCGCCATTCCAAAGTAAATTGCTTGAGTGCTACCTTTAAAATTTCCATTCTTTACCTTTGCAATATATAGCTCATGGGACAAATAGCTTAAAAACTATTGTGGTATTGAATATGTACTTATGCACTTTATCTCTTATTAAGTTGCTTGTTGTGCGATAACCATGCTTCGGGGACGCCATCAACTACTCTTTGTTGAATATCATGCGAGTTGCTATGCATGTCCGTCTTGTCTGAAGTAAGGGAGATCTACCACTTTATTGGTTAGAGCATGCATATTGTTAGAGAAGAACATTGGGCCGCTAACTAAAGCCATGAATCATGGTGGAAGTTTCAGTTTTGGACATATATCATCAATCTCATATGAGAACATTAACTGTTGCTACATGCTTATGCATTAAAGAGGAGTCCATTATCCGTTGTCCATGTTGTCCCGGTATGGATGTCTAAGTTGAGAATAATCAAAAGCGAGAAATCCAAAATGCGAGCTTTCTCCTTAGACCTTTGTACAGGCGGCATGGAGGTACCCCTTTGTGACACTTGGTTAAAACATGTGTATTGTGATTATTCCGGTAGTCCAAGCTAATTAGGACAAGGTGCGGGCACTATTAGTATACTATGCATGAGGCTTGCAACTTGTAAGATATAATTTACATGATACATATGCTTTATTACTACCATTGACAAAATTGTTTCTTGTTTTCAAAATAAAAGCTCTAGCACAAATATAGCAATCGATGCTTTCCTCTACGAAGGACCTTTCTTTTACTTTTATGTTGAGTCAGTTCACCTATCTCTCTCCACCTCAAGACGAAAACACTTGTGTGAACTGTGCATTGATTCCTACATACTTGCATATTGCACTTGTTATATTACTCTATGTTGACAATTATCCATGAGATATACATGTTATAAGTTGAAAGCAACCGCTGAAACATAATCTTCCTTTGTGTTGCTTCAATACCTTTACTTTGATTTATTGCTTTATGAGTTAACTCTTATGCAAGACTTATTGATGCCTGTCTTTAAGTACTATTCATGAAAAGTCTTTGCTTTATGATTCATTTGTTTACTCATGTCATTACCATTGTTTTGATCGCTGCATTCATTACATATGTTTACAATAGTATGATCAAGGTTATGATGGCATGTCACTCCAGAAATTATCTTTGTTATCGTTTACCTGCTCGGGACGAGCGAGAACTAAGCTTGGGGATGCTGATACGTCTCCGACGTATCGATAATTTCTTATGTTCCATGCCACATTATTGATGATATCTACATGTTTTATACACATTATATGTCGTATTTATGCATTTTCCGGCACTAACCTATTAACGAGATGCCGAAGAGCCGCTTGCTTTGTTTTCGCTGTTTTTGGTTTAGAAATCCTAGTAAGGAAATATTCTCGGAATTGGACGAAATCAACGCCCAGGGTCCTATTTTTGCACGAAGCTTCCAGAAGACCGAGGGGGAAAGGAAGTGGGGCCACGAGGCGCCGACACAGCAGGGCGGCGCGGCCTGGCCTTGGCCGCGCGGCCCTGGCGTGTGGGGCCCTCGTGTGGCCCCCCGCGTTGCCCTTCCGCCTACTTAAAGCCTTCGTCGCGAAACCCCTAGTACCGAGAGCCACGATACGGAAAACCTTACTGAGACGCCGCCGCCGCCAATCCCATCTCGGGGGATTCTGGAGATCACCTCCGGCACCCTGCCGGAGAGGGGAATCATCTCCCGGAGGACTCTTCACCGCCATGGTCGCCTCCGGAGTGATGAGTGAGTAGTTTACCCCTCGACTATGGGTCCATAGCAGTAGCTAGATGGTTGTCTTCTCCTCATGTGCTTCATTGTCGGATCTTGTGAGCTTCCTAACATGATCAAGATCATCTATCTGTAATTATATATGTTGTGTTTGTCGGGATCCGATGGATAGAGAATACTATGTTATGTTGATTATCAATCTATTACCTATGTGTTGTTTATGATCTTGCATGCTCTCCGTTATTAGTAGAGGCTCTGGCCAAGTTTTTGCTCTTAACTCCAAGAGGGAGTATTTATGCTCGATAGTGGGTTCATGCCTCCATTAAATCTGGGACAGTGACCGAAAGTTCTAAGGTTGTGGATGTGTTGTTGCCACTAGGAATAAAACATTGATGCTATGTCCGAGGATGTAGTTATTGATTACATTACGCACCATACTTAATGCAATTGTCTGTTGTTTTGCAACTTAATACTGGAAAGGGTTCGGATGATAACCTGAAGGTGGACTTTTTAGGCATAGATGCATGCTGGATAGCGGTCTATGTACTTTGTCGTAATGCCCAATTAAATCTCACAATATTCATCATATCATGTATGTGCATTGTCATGCTCTCTTTATTTGTCAATTGCCCGACTGTAATTTGTTCACCCAACATGTTATTTATCTTATGGGAGAGACACCTCTAGTGAACTGTGGACCCCGGTCCATTCTTTTACATCGAATACAATCTACTGCAATACTTGTTCTATTGTTTTCTGCAAACAATCATCATCCACACTATACATCTAATCCTTTGTTACAGCAAGCCGGTGAGATTGACAACCTCACTCGTTTCGTTGGGGCAAAGTACTTTGGGTGTGTTGTGCAGGTTCCACGTTGGCGCCGGAATCCCTGGTGTTGCGCCGCACTACATCCCGCCGCCATCAACCTTCGACGTGCTTCTTGACTCCTACTGGTTCGATAAACCTTGGTTTCTTACTGGGGGAAACTTGCTGCTGTACGCATCACACCTTCCACTTGGGGTTCCCAACGGGCGTGTGCTTTACGCGTCATCAGGCGCCGGCCATAGGGGGCCCTAGGTGGTGCGGCCAAGAGTGGTCAGGCCCTCCCTCTCCTCCTCGTTATATAGGTGGAAATCCCCAAGTGTCGGTATCCAAGTCTTCGAATAAGACCCGAAACCAAAACCTTCCATAGGGACAAAACCTACCCAAGGGGGGAATCCCACTCAAGGTGGGACTCCTACCCCTTCCTTGGGGGGGGGGGGAGGGGGTTGGCCGGCCACCCTTGGGGAGTCCACGTGGGATGATACGTCTCCGACGTATCGATAATTTCTTATGTTCCATGCCACATTATTGATGATATCTATATGTTTTATGCATACTTTATGTCATATTTATGCGTTTTCCGGAACTAACCTATTGACGAGATGCCGAAGGGCCAGTTGTTGTTTTCTGCTGTTTTTGGTTCCAGAAATCCTAGTAAGGAAATATTCTCGGAATCGGACGAAATCAACGCCCAGCATCCTATTTTTCCACGAAGCTTCTAGAACACCCGAGAGCCGCCAGAGGAGGGCCCTATGGGCCCCAGACAACAGGGTGGCGCGGCCCAGGCCTTGGCCGCGCCCCCCTAGTGTGTCACCGCCTCGTCGCCCCTCCGACTCCGCCTCTTCGCCTATATAAAGGTCCCTGACCTAAAACTTCGATACGGAAAAGCCACGGTACGAGAAACCTTCCAGAGCCGCCGCCATCGCGAAGCCAAGATCTGGGGGACAGGAGTCTCTGTTCCGGCACGCCAGCAAGCACTTTTCTGGTGCCGTTGCTACTGCTTATATTTATTCATACCACCTGTATTTCACTATCTCTTCGCCGAACTAGTGCACCTATTAGGTGTGTTGGGGACCCAAGAGACTTCTTGCTTTGTGGTTGCAGTGGTTGCTTGAGAGGGATATCTTTGACCTCTTCCTCCCCGAGATCGATAAACCTTGGGTGATCCACTTAAGGGAAACTTGCTGCTGTTCTACAAACCTCTGCTCTTGGAGGCCCAACACTGTCTACAAGAATAGAAGCTCCCGTAGACATCAAGCTATTTTCTGGCGCCGTTGCCGGGGAGGAAAGGTAAAAGGCACACATACTCCGGTCCCAGGTAAAGTACTTTTCTGGCGCCATTGTGTGTGTGCTCGAAGCTATTTCCTTTAGATCCTGCAATTGCATCTTTTTGTTTCTTGTTTACACTAGTTAGGCATAATGGAAAACAACAATGAGCTTCTTATTCTATTTCCTGAGTTAAGACATGGATTGTTTGATGCGAAAATTAAAAAACCTATGGAATCTTATTTGCATGCTGGTAGTAATATTAGTATGAACGCTTTGAACACCATTTTTGATAATGATATAGAAAGTTCTAAGCTTGGGGAAGCTGGTTTTCATAATCTTTTTAGTCCCCCAAGCATTGAGGAGAATTTTTTTTTTGATGATACTTTGCCTCCTATTTCTGATGATTATAATGATAGTGGTCTTTTGGTGCCGCCTACTATGGAGAGTAAATTTTATTGAGATTATACTATGCCTCCTACACTTGATGAGAATAATAATGATAGCTACTTTGTTGAATTTGCTCCCACTACAACTAGTAAAATTGATTATGCTTATGTGGAGAGTAATAATTTTATGCATGAGACTCAAGTTAAGAATGTTTCATTTGATAGTTATATTGTTGAGTTTGCTCATGATGCTACTGGATATTATTATGAGAGATGAAAATATGGTTGTAGAAATTTTTATGTTACTAAAACACCTCTCTATATGCTGAAATTTTTGAAGTTACACTTGTTTTATCTTCCTATGCTTGTTGCATTATGCCTACATAACTTGTTTATTTACAAGATTCCTTTTCATAGGAAGTGGGTTAGGCTTAAATTTGTTTTGAATTTGCTTCTTGATGCTCTCTTTTGCTTCAACTACTATTTCTTACGAGTGCATCATTAAAACTGCTGAGCCCATCTTAATGGCTATAAAGAAAGCACTTCTTGGGAGATAACCCATGTGTTTATTTTGCTACAGTAACTTTGTTTTATATTTGAGTCTTGGAAGTTGTTACTACTGTAGCAAGCTCTCCTTATCTTAGTTTTGTTGCATTGTTGTGCCAAGTAAAGTCTTTGACAGTAAGGTTCATACTAGATTTGGATTACTGCGCAGTTACAGATTTCTTTGTTGTCACGAATCTGGGCCTAATTCTCTGTAGGTAACTCAGAAAAATATGCCAATTTACGTGAGTGATCCTCAGATATGTAAGCAACTTTCATTCAATTTGAGCATTTTCATTTGAGCAAGTCTGGTGCCATTTTAAAATTCGTCTTTACGAACTGTTCTGTTTTGACAGATTCTCCCTTTTATTTCGCATTGCCTCTTTTGCTATGTTGGATGAATTTCTTTGATCCATTAATGTCCAGTAGCTTTATGCAATGTCCAGAAGTGTTAAGAATGATTGTGTAACCTCTGAACATGTTAATTTTTATTGTACACTAACCCTCTAATGAGTTGTTTCGAGTTTGGTGTGGAGGAAGTTTTCAAGGATCAAGAGAGGGAAATGATGCAATATGATCAAGGAGAGTGAAAGCTCTAAGCTTGGGGATGCCCCCGTGGTTCACCCCTGCATATTTTAAGAAGACTCAAACGTCTAAGCTTGGGGATGCCCAAGGCATCCCCTTCTTCATCGACAACATTATCAGGTTCCTCCCCTGAAACTATATTTTTATTCAGTCACATCTTATGTGCTTTGCTTGGAGCGTCGGTTTGTTTTTGTTTTTGTTTTGTTTGAATAAATTGGATCCTAGCATTCATTGTGTGGGAGAGAGACACGCTCCGTTGTTGCATATGGACAAATATGTCCTTAGGCTTTACTCATAGTATTCATGGCGAAGGTTGAATCTTCTTCGTTAAATTGTTATATGGCTGGAATTGGAAAATGCTACATGTAGTAATTCTAAAATGTCTTGAATAATTTGATACTTGGCAATTGTTGTGCTCATGTTTAAGCTCTTGCATCATATACTTTGCACCCATTAATGAAGAAACACCTAGAGCTTGCTAAATTTGGTTTGCATATTTGGTCTCTCTAAAGTCTAGATAATTTCTAGTATTGAGTTTTGAACAACAAGGAAGACGGTGTAGAGTCTTATAATGTTTACAATATGTCTTTTATGTGAGTTTTGCTGCACCGGTTCATCCTTGTGTTTGTTTCAAATAACCTTGCTAGCCTAAACCTTGTATCGAGAGGGAATACTTCTCATGCATCCAAAATCCTTGAGCCAACCACTATGCCATTTGTGTCCACCATACCTACCTACTACATGGTATTTCTCCGCCATTCCAAAGTAAATTGCTTGATTGCTACCTTTAAATAATTCAAAATTTATCACCTCTTATTTGTGTCAATGTTTTATAGCTCATGAGGAAGTATGTGGTGTTTTATCTTTCGATCTTGTCATTTACTTTTGACGAGACTTTCACAATGGACTAGTGGCACATCCGCTTATCCAATAATTTTGCAAAAAGAGCTGGCAATGGGGTTCCCAGCCCCAATTAATTAACTTTCATTAATAATTCTCTTCACATGTTTTGCTCTGATTCATCAGTAAGCAACTTAATTTTGCAAATAGACACTCCTCCATGGTATGTGAATGTTGGAAGGCACCCGAGGATTCGGTTAGCCATGGCTTGTGTAAGCAAAAGGTTGGGAGGAGTGTCATTCATAAATAAAGAAAAACTAAACTAAAGTACATGTGTAAACAAAAGAGAAAGAGGGACGATCTACCTTGCTGGTAGAGATAACGTCCTTCATGGGAGCCGATCTTGAAAGTCTGGTTGATGAGGTAGTTAGAGTGCCCACTACCATTCGTTGACAACAACAAACACCTCTCAAAATTTTACTTTTATGCTCTCTTTATGTTTTCAAAACCAAAGCTCTAGCACAAATATAGCAATCGATGCTTTCCTCTTTGAAGGACCATTCTTCTACTTTTATGTTGAGTCAGTTCACCTATTTCTCTCCATCTCAAGAAGCAAACACTTGTGTGAACTGTGCATTGATTCTTACATACTTGCATATTGCATTTGTTATATTACTCTATGTTGACAATATCCATGAGATATACATGTTACAAGTTGAAAGCAACCGCTGAAACTTAATCTTCCTTTGTGTTGCTTCAATACCTTTACTTTGATTTATTGCTTTATGAGTTAACTCTTATGCAAGACTTATTGATGCTTGTCTTGAAAGTACTATTCATGAAAAGTCTTTGCTTTATGATTCAGTTGTTTACTCATGTCATTACCATTGTTTTGATCGCTACATTCATTACATGTGTTTACAATAGTATGATCAAGGTTATGATGGCATGTCACTTCAGAAATTATCTTTGTTATCGTTTACCTGCTCGGGACGAGGACAAACTAAGCTTGGGGATGCTGATACGTCTCCGACGTATCGATAATTTCTTATGTTCCATGCCACATTATTGATGATATCTACATGTTTTATGCATACTTTATGTCATATTTATGCGTTTTCCGGAACTAACCTATTGACGAGATGCCGAAGGGCCGATTCTGTCGTTTTCTGCTGTTTTTGTTTCCAGAAATCCTAGTAAGGAAATATTCTCGGAATCGGACGAAATCAACGCCCAGCATCCTATTTTTCCACGAAGCTTCCAGAACACCCGAGAGCCGCCAGAGGAGGGCCCTGTGGGCCCCAGACAACAGGGTGGCGCGGCCCAGGCCTTGGCCGCGCCCCCCTAGTGTGTCACCGCCTCGTCGCCCCTCCGACTCCGCCTCTTCGCCTATATAAAGGTCCCTGACATAAAACTTCGATACGGAAAAGCCACGGTACGAGAAACCTTCCAGAGCCGCCGCCATCGCGAAGCCAAGATCTGGGGGACATGAGTCTCTGTTCCGGCACGCCAGCAAGCACTTTTCTGGTGCCGTTGCTACTGCTTATATTTATTCATACCACCTGTATTTCACTATCTCTTCGCCGAACTAGTGCACCTATTAGGTGTGTTGGGGACACAAGAGACTTCTTGCTTTGTGGTTGCGGGGTTGCTTGAGAGGGATATCTTTGACCTCTTCCTCCCTGAGATCGATAAACCTTGGGTGATCCACTTAAGGGAAACTTGCTGCTGTTCTACAAACCTCTGCTCTTGGAGGCCCAACACTGTCTACAAGAATAGAAGCTCCCGTAGACATCATGGGACTCCTCCCCTTTAGGGTTGGCTGGCCATGCAAGGTGGAGTCCCTCCGCGAATCCACTTTCCATGGTGATTTCTTCCGGACTTTTCTAGAACCTTCTAGAACCTGCCATACATGCACTGGATCATTTCCAAACTTGGAATATGACTTCCTATATATGAATCTTATTCTCCGGACCATTCCGGACCTCCTCGTGATATCCTGGATCCCATCCGAGACTCCGAACAAAACTTCGAACTCCATTCCATATTCCATATCTACTTAAACGACATCAAACCTTAAGTGTGTCACCCTACGGTTCGCGAACTATGCAGACATGGTTGAGACTTCTCTCCGACCAATAACCAATAGCGGGATCTGGAGATCCATAATGGCTCCCACATATTCAACGATGACTTAGTGATCGATTGAACCATTTACATACGATACCGATTCCCTTTGTCACGCGATATTTTATTTGTCTGAGGTTTGATCATCGGTATCTCTATACCTTGTTCAACCTCGTCTCCGACAAGTACTCTTTACTCGTACCGTGGTATGTGGTCTCTCATGAACCATTCATATGCTTGCAAGCTAATTAGATGACATTCCGCCGAGAGGGCCCAGAGTATATCTATCCGTCATCGGGATGGACAAATCCCACTGTTGATCCATATGCCTCAACTCATACTTCCCGGATACTTAATCCCACCTTTATAACCACCCATTTACGCAGTGGCGTTTGATGTAATCAAAGTACCTTTCCGGTATAAGTGATTTACATGATCTCATGGTCGAAGGACTAGGTAACTATGTATCGAAAGCTTATAGCAAATAACTTAATGACGTGATCTTATGCTACGCTTAATTGGGTGTGTCCATTACATCATTCACATAATGACATAACCTTGTTATTAATAACATCCAATGTTCATGATCATGAAACTATGATCATCTATTAATCAACAAGCTAGTTATACAAGAGGCTTACTAGGGACTCCTTGTTGTTTACATAACACACATGTATCAATATTTCGGTTAATACAATTATAGCATGATATATAAACATTTATCATAAACACAAAGATATATAATAACCACTTTATTATTGCCTCTTGGGCATATCTCCAACAGTCTCCCACTTGCACTAGAGTCAATAATCTAGTTTATATTTGTAAAGATATAACACGTTGGCCTTCCGGTGCTTTATCATGTTTTGCTCACGGGAGAGGTTTTAGTCAACGGATCTGACACGCTCAGAAACGTATGTATTTTGTAATTCATTTGCGTCTTTACGCATCACTCATTTTCCAAATGAGTCGCCATAATCATATATGTTCAGTCCTCTGGTGGAACCTTAATTCCGCGGTCTGAAATATGTCATTAATATTGTCATACACAATATAGCTTCAAAGTTCTGACACTATCGGAACTACACCAAGTTCTCAAAGAACTCTTCGACTTAAACATCCTTAGTCATTGTCAAAATAATGACATACTCTGCCTTCGTTTGTAGATTCCGTCACAATATTTAGAACTCATCTAAATCTAGCATAGATTTCATCTAGCTCATTGTGCTACCTTTTAATCAACACTTATCCTAATTGAGATTTGAAATTCATTTTTATATGTGACCAAACCAATATCGGTGCAACACCTTACAGCGATTTGTTTGCCATTTCTCCATACAAAATTATATATATATATATATCCTTGGTTCTTCTTAAGTACTCAAGAATATTCTTACTGTTTTTCAATGATCATCACATGAATCATTCTGGTACATGCTCATAACACTTTTATAGCATAGGACATCTGATTGTGTACATATTATTCGTGATCTATAATCACTCATGTGTTTTTATTCATTGAGTGTCAAATATACTCAAGTCTTGTTAAACCTTCATATGACAAGAAATTTTTCTTAATATTTCTATATTGAACTACTTCAATATCCATTCTATGTACTTTTGACTTAAACTTATTATGTGTTTCAATCTATCTTCATAGATCTTGACACTAAATAGGTTTTAGTTCATACCCTTTTCATTGAAGTTAATTTTCAATGAAACCTTTTATAATCAAGTATATAATTACATCATTTATAAGCAACTATATGTCATCTACATAAAGTATTATAAATATGTCTCGGCGCTATGATGACCCACAAGTATAGGGGGTGTATCGTAGTATCTTCGATAAGTAAGCATGTCGATCCCAACGAGGAGCAGAAGGTGTTGACAAGCAGTTTCGATGAAGGATTCACTGTAAATGCTCACAGACAAGTATTCAGGGGGTTTTGATGTAACGGATGAATAAAGTACGAGTAAGTAAAGTGCGAGAGTAACAATTGCAGCGAGTGGCCCAATCCTTTTTAGCACAAAGGACAAGCCGGTTTGTTTACTTATAATGACCAAACGTTCTCGAGGACACACGGGATTTTAGTCTAGTGCTTTCGCTACATACGGCTAATTAATCTTCATTGTTTTGATAAGTGTTGTGTGGGTGAACCTATGCTAATGTACCGCCCTTCCTAGGACTAATACATACTTGTGATTATACCCCTTGCAAGCATCCGCAACTACAAGAAAGTAATTAAGATAAATCTAACCACGGCCTTAAACTGCGAGATCCTGCGATCCCTCCCGCATCGATATACCAACGGGGGCTCGGGTTTCGTCACTCCGGCAACCCCGCAATTGGCAAACGAGTACAAGATGCATTCCCCTAGGCCCATAAAGGTGAAGTGTCGTGTAGTCGACGTTCACACGACACCACTAGAAGAATAACACCACAACTTAAATATCATAACATTGAATATTACTCAATCATACTTCACTACTAACATTTAGACTTCACCCATGTCCTCAAGAACTAAACGAACTACTCACGAGACATCATATGGAACATGATCAGAGGTGATATGATAATGAATAACAATCTGAACATAAACCTTGGTTCAACGGTTTCACTCAATAGCATCAATAACAAGTAGAAATCAACACCGGGAGAGTTTCCCCTATCAAACAATCAAGATCAAACCCAAATTGCTACAGCGGTGACGAGGTGCAGCGGTGGAGACGGCGGTGATGATGATGAAGATGATGGTGATGGTGATGGAGATGATGTCCAGCTCGATGGCGGTGACGATGGCGTCGATTTCCCCCTCCGGGAGGAAATTTCCCCGGCAGATCTCAGCCTGCCGGAGAGCTCTTTTCTCTCTGGTGTTCTCCGCCCCGCAGAGGCGGCTGTGACTCTTCGCGACGTACCCCCTCTGGCTTCGGTTTTCGGGACGAAGGAGTACGCGAAGAAAAGGAGGCGAGAGGGGCTGTGGGCCCCCCTCCTCATAGGGCGGCGCGGCCAGGGCCGGCCTGTGAGGGGGGCCCATGGCGGCCCTCCTCAGCTCCCCCTTCTGGCTCCCTTCGTCATCTGGAAAAATAGGAGTTTTCGTGTAATTCCCGTCAATTGTTGATCTTCCGAAATATTGCGTTCTGACGATGCTTTTTCCAGCAGAATCCTGGCTCCGGTGCGCGATCCTCTAATAATCATGAATCATGCAAAATAGATGAAATAACATAAGTATTATCTCCAAATATGAAATATATCAATGAATAACAGCAAATTATGATATAAAATAGTGATGCAAATTGGACGTATCAACTCCCCCCAAGCTTAGACTTCGTCGCTTGTCCCCAAGCGAAACTGAACTCGGTAAACAGGACCACATGTTTATGGAGTGAAGAGTCGATAAATCAAATACGGACAAGAAGCATCATATTCATTCACACAAGACATTCTAGTAAACAACTTCCTCATATAAATCAACTTGAAACAAGTATAAGGTAATCACAAATAAAGGTGCATAAGAAATCATAGTTGGTGATGGCAAACTTTGTTCTTGGTCAGGGAACAGTTAACAGATTATACTTATCTATTGAGCAGCGCTCTCATGTTAAAGTTTATATGGCTTATCTTGCATACTCAATCATAATGATCATTGATAACTTTCAAAGCTATATTCATTCAGGTAAAACTTGTACTAAACAAGGAAGAATAAAAGACATGATGAAGCAAATAACAATATAATAGTTTGATCACAACAACTCAAATGCTTGCTTGAGATGGAGGGAAATAGGTGTACTGACTCAACATAAAGTAAAAGACAGGCCCTTCGCGAGAGGGAAGCGGGGATTAAATCATGTGCTAGAGCTTTTTCAGTTTTGAAATCATATAAAGAGAATAAAAGTAAAGTTTTGAGAGGTGTTTGTTGTTGTCAACGAACGGTAGCGGGTACTCTAACCCCCTTTCCAAACAGACCTCCAAAGAGCGGCTCCCATGAAGGACGTTATCTCTACCAGCAAGGTAGATCATCCCTCTTCTCTTTTGTTTACACATGTACTTTAGTTTATTTAAGGATGACACTCCCCCAACCTTTGCTTACACAAGCCATGGCTAACCGAATCCTCGGGTGCCTTCCAACAATCTCATACCATGGAGGAGTGTCTATTGCAAAATTAAGTTGCTTACCGATGAATCGAGCAAAACATGTGAAGAGAATTATTAATGAAAGTTGATTAATTGGGGTCGGGAACCCCGTTGCCAGCTCTTTTTGCAAAATTATAGGATAAGTGGATGAAGCCACTAGTCCATTAGTGGAAGCTGCCTAACAAGACTGAAAGATAAAACACCACATACTTCCTCATGAGCTATAAAACATTGACACAAATAAGAAGTAATAAGTTTTGAATTGTTTAAAGGTAGCAGATGAAGTATTTACTTGGAATGGCAGGAAATACCATGCAGTAGGTAGATATGGTGGACACAAATGGCATAGGTTTGGGTTCAGGTTTGGATGCACGAGAAGCATTCCCTCTCAGTACAGGTCTTTGGCTAGCAAGGTTAATTAGCAAGCATAAGAGTCGAGGGAAACAAACGAATATAAATGTGATAGAAACAATCATGCATCTTTCTTGTAAGCACAAACAATCTTAACTTCAGAATAATAAGCTATGAGCTAACAAGAAAGGAAGACAATGAAACAACTATATGTATTTCTCTTTTCTACTTAAACCTCAAGGTGTTGTTGCTATTGACCAATGCTAAGTTTGCCAAAACCAAATAGATTTACTCAATGCTCCCAAAGTGGTACCAATACTAAAATCAAGATCAATTATATAATAGAAATTGCAAACTAAAATAAGGTGTGCGATATGTAAATGATAAGACTTCTCATTAATATTTCATATCGATAACTCACACCAAGGGATACATAGACAACCAACTAAAGGAGAGATACTTCCACACTGCAACCCATCTTATATGATAACTTCCCTACTCATGATATGACACTACTTGATAGTAAAAAGTAAAAGGTAGTGATGATGTGATACCGCGGCACTCCCCCAAGCTTGGAACAAACCAAGGGGATGCCAATACCGATGATGAATTAATCCTTTGGCGATGGTGGTGACGAATTCCCAACAAGCTTCTCCACAAGCTCCTGAAGCTCATCAATCTTGTACATGAGGTTGCGGATCATCTCTGAATTGTGCTCGACGCGATTAAGAAGTATGTCAAACGGCGAGTCCCAATTCTTGGAGTTATTTCCCCACCCTTCAGCTTCAGGCTTCGTCCTTCCTGCAGTGTTAGAACGATCTATATCCCAATTGCTAGGCAATGCTGCCTTGGGAGTCCTTTCAATTTGATTATTGTAGATTAGATTGCAGAAGGGATGGTAAGTGCCTGAAGAAGATGTCTTTGGAGCTAGGTAATGACGTGGAACTCCTCCTCCGGGCACTCTTCTTGGCGTTGAACGGGTTTGACACCACTCCGATGCTTGCAATGGTGGTGCGCGGGCGTACTCGCGGAGCTTCTTCGACTTCCTCATCATCCTCCTTGACTTCTTCCTTCAACTCGGGGTCTTGGATACCTTCCTCCGAAGGCTCCTTGTCCTTGTTGTTGGAGACCATGGTGCTCCTAGATTGAAAATAGATCCTGGCAGAAACAGCTCGAAACAAAACACGTCGAGAAAACGATATACGGACCTCCAGGGGTCCGGGGGATTATATAGCAAAAAAATTCACAACAAACGGAAAGTACCAGGTCGAACCAGAGTCGGAAAGGGGCGACGAGGCGGCCAGCTCATAGGGCGGTGCGGCCAGGCTGGGGCCTGCGCCGGCCTATGAGGGCACCTCCTCGTGCGCCTCCTCCACTCCGTTTCGATCTCGTAATTTTTCGTATTTTCCAAAAACAGCAAAAACATTGTTCGGAAAGTAAATCACGAACTTTTTATTACCTCTACTGTTACCTATTCAAAGTCGAGTTCTGGCGGACTGTCAATTTGACCTTTAATGAAAGCCTCCGGTGTTTCCACTTGAATAACATCAACATCTACATTATAAGAATCACCTGAGATATAATGCTTGAGTCTTTGTCCATTCACCACTTGCGTGGCGTTGCCTTGGAGAGAACTAATTTTAATTGCTCCTGATCGATACACTTCCTCAACAACATATGGTCCTTCCCATTTCTAGAGTAATTTCCCTGCAAAGAATCTGAGACGAGACCGATACAATAGGACTTTATCCCCAATATTAAACTCTCTCTTGATAATCCTTCTATCATGCCATTTCTTAACTTTCTCTTTAAAGAGTTTAGCATTTTCATAAGCTTCACTTCTCCATTCATCTAGAGAACTTAATTGCAGCAACCTCTTATTGCCGGCTAGTTTAGGATCTTTATTTAGTTCTCTAACAGCCCAATAAGCTTTGTGCTCTAGTTCTAAAGGTAAATGACAAGTTTTTCCATGAACCATTTTATAAGGTGACATTCCCATGGGATTTTTATAAGCAGTTCTATAAGCCCATAGTGCTTCCTTCAATTTACTAGCCCAATTCTTTCTAGTTTTATTAATAGTCTTTTGCAAGATAGATTTAATCTCTCTATTTAATAGTTCTACTTGCCCACTAGTTTGAGGATGATAAGCGGAAGAAATTCTATGATTAATACCATATTTAGCAAGAGTGTTTCTAAAACCACCATGAATAAAATGAGAACCTCCATCTGTCATAATATATCTAGGAACTCCAAATCTAGGAAAAATAATGTCTAAAAGCATTCTTAAAGAGGTCTCACCATCAGCACTTTTTGTAGGTATGGCTTCCACCCATTTAGTAACATAATCAACGAGCAACAAGTATATGAGTGTTACCTTCGAAGAGGGAAAAGGTCCCATGAAGTCAAATCCCCAACAATCAAACGGTTCAATAACAAGAGTATAATTCATAGGCATTTCATTGCGTCCGGAGATATTACCAACCCTTTGACATTCATCACAAGATAAAATAAACTTCCTTGCATCTTTGAAGAGAGTTGGCCAATAAAAACCTGATTGTAGAACCTTTTGCGCGGTTCTATCTCCGGCGTGATGTCCTCCATAAGCGCTACCATGACATTTACTCAATATCTCTTGTTGTTCATATTCGGGAACACATCTTCGCAGAATACCATCCACTCCTTCTTTATATAAGTGTGGGTCATCCCAAAAATAATGCCTCAAGTCATAAAAGAATTTCCTCCTTTGCTGAGCTGAAAAGGTTGGAGGCAAGTACTTGGAAACAATAAAGTTAGCATAATCAGCATACCAAGGACTATATCGCGAGCTCACCTTTATTACAGCCAATTGTTCATTTGGAAAACTATCATTAACAGGAACAAGATCATAAGCAATATTTTCCAATCTAGACAAATTATCAGCAACAGGATTATCAGCACCTTTCCTATCTACAATATGTAAATCAAATTCTTGCAAAAGAAGTACCCATCTAATAAGCCTTGGCTTAGCATCTTTCTTTGTCATAAGGTATCTAATTGCGAGCATGATCAGTATGAATCGTAACTTTTGAATCAACAATATAAGATCTAAATTTATCACAAGCAAAGACTACAGCTAACAATTCTTTTTCAGTAGTAGCATAATTTCTTTGAGCAGCATCAAGAGTTTTACTAGCATAATGAATAACATTCAGTTTTTTATCTACTCGCTGTCCAAGAACAGCGCCTACAACAAAATCACTAGCATCACACATAATTTCAAATGGTACGTTCCAATCGGGAGGTTCAACTATAGGGGCAGTTGTTAAGGCTTTCTTTAGAGTTTCAAAAGCTTCCTTACAATCATCATCAAAAACAAAAGGTACATCTTTTTGAAGAAGATTAGTAAGAGGCTTTGAAATCTTAGAGAAGTCTTTAATAAATCTCCTATAAAACCCAGCATGACCAAGAACACTACGAATACCTTTAACATCCCTAGGATAGGGCATCTTCTCAATGGCTTCAACTTTAGCTCTATCAACTTCAATACCTCTCTCAGAAATTTTATGTCCCAAAACAATTCCTTCATTAACAATAAAGTGGCATTTCTCCCAATTAAGAACAAGGTTAGTTTCTTCACATCTCTGCAAAACTTTATCAAGGTTTCGCAAGCAACTATCAAAAGAATTCCCATAGACAGAAAAATCATCCATGAATACCTCTACAATACTCTCACAAAAGCCATGAAAAATAGCAGACATGCATCTTTGAAAAGTTGCAGGAGCATTACATAAACCAAAAGGCATACGCCTATAAGCATAAGTTCCATAGGGACAAGTGAAAGTGGTTTTCTCTTGATCTTTAGTTTTAAGAGCAATTTGTGAAAACCCAGAATAACCATCAAGAAAGCAAAAATGAGTATTTTTAGATAACCTTTCTAACATTTGATCAATAAAAGGCAAAGGGTAATGATCTTTCTTAGTAACCTTATTAACTTTTCGATAATCAATGCACATTCTATAACCTACAACTACTCTTTGAGGTATGAGCTCATCATTATCATTAGGCACAACAGTCATTCCTCCTTTCTTAGGAACACAATGCACATGACTAACCCATCTACTATCAGCAATAGGATATATAATACCAGCTTCAAGGAGTCTTAATACCTCATTTCTTACCACATCCTTCATCTTAGGAATTAGACGACGCTGAGGTTCAACAACAGGCTTCGCATCATCTTCCATATTAATGGCGTGTTGGAAAATAGAGGGAGAAATCCCCTTCAAGTCATCAAGAGTGTAGCCAATAGCACCTCGGTATTTCTTCAGTATTTCCAATAACCTTTCTTCTTCAAACTCTGAAAGCTTAGAACGAATAATAACAGGATATATTTTCTTATCATCCATATGAGCATATTTAAGATTATCAGGCAATGGTTTTAAATCAAAGACAGGATCTTCCTTTGGTGGTGGTGTTGCACCCAAATCTTCCACCGGTAAATCATGCTTAAGAATAGATTGATGATACGCTTCTGACGTATCGATAATTTCTTATGTTCCATGCCACATTATTGATGATATCTACATGTTTTATGCACACTTTATGTCATATTCGTGCATTTTCTGGAACTAACCTATTAACAAGAAGCCGAAGTGCCAGTTCCTGTTTTCTGCTGTTTTTGGTTTCAGAAATCCTAGTAACGAAATATTCTCGGAATTGGACGAAATCAACGCCCAGGTTCCTATTTTGCCCGGAAGCATCCAGAACACACGAGAGCCGCCAGAGGAGAGCCCTGTGGGCCCCAGACGACAGGGTGGCGTGGCCAGGGCCTGGGCCGCGCCCCCCTATGGTGTCGCCGCCTCGTCGCCCCTCCGACTCCGCCTCTTCGCCTATATAAAGGTCCCAGACCTAAAACCTCGATACGGAAAAACCACGGTACGAGAAACCTTCCAGAGCCGCCGCCATCACGAAGCCAAGATCTGGGGGACAGGAGTCTCTGTTCCGGCACGCCGCCGGGACGGGGAAGTGCCCCCGGAAGGCTCCTCCATCGACACCACCCCCATCTCCATCAACGCTGCTGTCTCCCATGAGGAGGGAGTAGTTCTCCATCAAGGCTCGGGGCTGTACCGGTAGCTATGTGGTTAATCTCTCTCCTATGTACTTCAATACAATGATCTCATGAGCTGCTTTACATGATTGAGATCCATATGATGAGCTTTGTATCGCTACTAGTTGTGTGCTACTCATGTGATATTATTAAAGTAGTCTATTCCTCCTGCATGGTGTAAAGGTGACTAGTGTGTGCACCGTGTGGTTCTTGTCGTAGGCTATGATTATGATCTCTTGTAGATTGTGGAGTTAATTATCATTATGATAGTATTGATGTGATCTATTCCTCCTTCATAGTGTAATGTGGACGGTGTGTGCACTATGTTAGTTCTTGGTTTATTTTGCAATGATCTATTATGCTCTAAGGTTATTTAAATATGAACATTGAATTGTGGAGCTTGTTAACTCCGGCATTGAGGGTTCGTGTAATCCTACGCAATGTGTTCATCATCCAACAAAAGAGTGTATGTAGCACATATGAGAAAGAGTTATTTATTATGCGATCAATGTTGAGAGTGTCCACTAGTGAAAGTATGATCCCTATGCCTTGTTCCTAAATACTGCTATCGCTGCTTGTTTACTGTTTTACTGTGTTACTACTGCTGCCATATAACCACCATCAACTACACGCCAGCAAGCTATTTTCTGGCGCCGTTACTACTGCTCATATTCATTCATACCACCTGTATTTCACTATCTCTTCGCCGAACTAGTGCATCTATTAGGTGTGTTGGGGACACAAGAGACTTCTTGCTTTGTGGTTGCAGGGTTGCATGAGAGGGATATCTTTGACCTCTTCCTCCCCGAGTTCGATAAACCTTGGGTGATCCACTTAAGGGAAACTTGCTGCTGTTCTACAAACCTCTGCTCTTGGAGGCCCAACACTGTCTACAAGAATAGAAGCACCCGTAGACATCAAGCTATTTTCTGGCGCCGTTGCCGGGGAGGAAAGGTAAAAGTTACTCACACTCCGGATCTCGGCTACTAAGCTATTTTCGCCGTTGTAAGTACTCGAAGCTATTTCCTTTAGATCCTGCAATTGCATCTTTTTGTTTCTTGTTTACACTAGTTAGGCATAATGGACAACAATGAGCTTCTTATTCTATTTCCTGATTTAAGACATGGATGGTTTGATACGAAAATTAAAAAACCTATGGAACCTTATTTGCATGCTGGTAGTAATATTAGTATGAACGCTTTGAACACCATTGTTGATAATGATATAGAAAGTTCTAAGCTTGGGGAAGCTGGTTTTCATGATCTTTTTAGTCCCCCAAGCATTGAGGAGAAAATTTTCTTTGATGATACTTTGCCTCCTATTTATGATGATTATAATGATAGTGGTCTTTTGGTGCCACCTACTATGGAGAGTAAATTTTGTTGTGATTATACTATGCCTCCTACACTTGATGAGAATAATAATGATAGCTACTTTGTTAAGTTTGCTCCCACTATTACTAATAAAATTGATTATGCCTATGTGGAGAGTAATAATTTTATGCATGAGACTCATGATAAGAATGCTTTATGTGATAGTTATATTGTTGAGTTTGCTCATGATGATACTGAAAGTTATTATGAGAGAGGAAAATATGGTTGTAGAAATTTTCATGTTACTAAAATGCCTCTCTATGTGCTGAAATTTTTGAAGCTACACTTGTTTTATCTTCCTATGCTTGTTACTTTGCTCTTCATGAACTTGTTTATTTAGAAGATTCCTATGCATAGGAAGCATGTTAGGCTTAAATGTGTTTTTTAATTTGCCTCTTGATGCTCTCTTTTGCTTCAAATACTATTTCTTGCAAGTGCATCATAAAAACTGCTGAGCCCATCTTAACGGCTATAAAGAAAGAACTTCTTGGGAGATAACCCATGTGTTATTTTGCTACAGTACTTTGTTTTATATTTGTGTCTTGGAAGTTGTTTACTACTGTAGCAACCTCTCTTTATCTTAGTTTTGTGTTTTGTTGTGCCAAGTAAAGTCGTTGATAGAAAGGTTGATACTAGATTTGGATTACTGCGCAGAAACAGATTTCTTTGCTGTCACAAATCTGGGTCTAATTCTCTGTAGGTAACTCAGAAAATTAAGCCAATTTACGTGAGTGATCCTCAGATATGTACGCAACTTTCATTCAATTTGGGAATTTTCATTTGAGTAAGTCTGGTGCCTCAATAAAATCCATCTTTACGGACTGTTCTGTTTTGACAGATTCTGCCTTTTATTTCGCATTGCCTCTTTTGCTATGTTGGATGAATTTCTTTGATCCATTAATGTCCAGTAGCTTTATGGAGTGTCCAGAAGTGTTAAGAATGATTGTGTAACCTCTGAACATGTTAATTTTTATTGTCCACTAACCCTCTAATGAGTTGTTTCGAGTTTGGTGTGGAGGAAGTTTTCAAGGATCAAGAGAGGAGTATGATACAATATGATCAAGGAGAGTGAAAGCTCTAAGCTTGGGGATGCCCCGGTGGTTCACCCCTGCATATTCTAAGAAGACTCAAGCGTCTAAGCTTGGGGATGCCCAAGGCATCCCCTTCTTCATCGACAACATTATCAGGTTCCTCCCCTGAAACTATATTTTTATTTAGTCACATCTTATGTACTTTGCTTGGAGCGTCGGTTTGTTTTTGTTTTTGTTTTTGTTTGAATAAATGCTTGTGTGGGAGAGAGACACGCTCCGCTGGTTCATATGAACACATGTGTTCTTCGCTTTATCTTTTAGTGTTCATGGCGAAGGTTACAACTGCTTCGTTCATTTTTATATGGTTGGAAACGGGAAATGCTACATGTAGTAATTGATAAAATGTCTTGGATAATTTGATACTTGGCAATTGTTGTGCTCATGTTTAAGCTCTTGCATCATATACTTTGCACCCATTAATGAAGAAATACATAGAGCTTGCTAAAATATGGTTTGCATAGTTGGTCTCTCTAAGGTCTAGATAATTTCTAGTAAAGAGTTTGAACAACAAGGAAGACGGTGTAGAGTCTTATAATGTTTACAATATGTCTTTTATGTGAGTTTTGCTGCACCGGTTCATCCTTGTGTTTGTTTCAAATAACCTTGCTAGCCTAAGCCTTGTATCGAGAGGGAATACTTCTCATGCATCCAAAATCCTTGAGCCAACCACTATGCCATTTGTGTCCACCATACCTACCTACTACATGGTATTTCTCCGCCATTCCAAAGTAAATTGCTTGAGTGCTACCTTTAAATTCCATCATTCGCCTTTGCAATATATAGCTCATGGGACAAATAGCTTAAAAACTATTGTGGTATTGAATATGTACTTATGCACTTTATCTCTTATTAAGTTGCTTGTTGTGCGATAACCATGTTTACGGGGACGCCATCAACTACCCTTTGTTGAATATCATGTGAGTTGCTATGCATGTCCGTCTTGTCTGAAGTAAGAGAGATCTACCACCTTTATGGTTGGAGCATACATATTGTTAGAGAAGAACATTGGACCGCTAACTTAAGCCATGATTCATGGTGGAAGTTTCAGTTTTGGACATATATCCTCAATCTCATATGAGAATAATAATTGTTGCCACATGCTTATGCATTTAAGAGGAGTCCATTATCTGTTGTCCATGTTGTCCCGGTATGGATGTCTAAGTTGAGAATAATCAAAAGCGAGAAATCCAAAATGCGAGCTTTCTCCTTAGACCTTTGTACGGGCGGCATGGAGGTACCCCATTGTGACACTTGGTTAAAACATGTGTATTGCGATGATCCGGTAGTCCAAGCTAATTAGGACAAGGTGCGGGCACTATTAGTATACTATGCATGAGGCTTGCAACTTGTAAGATATAATTTACATAACTCATATGCTTTATTACTACCGTTGACAAAATTGTTTCATGTTTTCAAAATAAAAGCTCTAGCACAAATATAGCAATCGATGCTTTCCTCTTTGAAGGACCATTCTTCTACTTTTATGTTGAGTCGGTTTACCCATTTCTCTCCATCTCAAGAAGCAAACACTTGTGTGAACTGTGCATTGATTCTTACATACTTGCTTATTGCACTTGTTATATTGCTTTTGTCAACACCCGGATTTTTAAGTCCAGATGCCTGTTATGCCATACATCGCAATCCCAGGAATATTGTTGTTGCGAGACATAACAGTTGAATATCATAAGTCATCATTCATTACATACCATAGTCGTCTTACAAATAGATCACATGATGCAGTATTACAATAATAGTTGAACTTATTGTTTCAACACACATCACAAATACATAGCGGAAGCGTAAAGATAAGGGACTCTCTAGTCCACAGGCCAACGCTTGACGTCAGGAGTAGTCCTAGTTGTCGTAGACGTCCTGCTGTCCATCCTCTTCATATTGCTGTTCCTCTTCATAGTCTGGCCATTCGAATAGCCGGGGACAAAGCCGTGAGTACTTCAAAGTACTCGCAAACTAATACTAATGTAAGTACTAACATTTCTAGTAAGGGGGATGCTAAGCTCTAGTTTCTTTTTCATAAAGCCAATTTTAGTTCACAAACATTTTTGTAAACAACTCTTCATGTGCTAACTAACTCAAGTGGGAGCATTAGTGTCATTCCCACAACTCAATTGTGTTTCAAGTCAAAGTCGCCATTTCAAGTTCAAATCACAAGCCACCCTTCACATGTCACATTTTTGAAAAATTCTGATGACGGAACAGTATGGCCTTTCCAACCGTCCATAACCGTGGACGCGGCTATTCGAATAGTTCTACACTCTGCAGAGGTCGTACACTTGTGCCACAACATTTGCAATAATCCGTCGGGGTTAACTGGCCCTGATTTATCACACTCCGTGTGCGGACTACCAATCATAACCTTTCACCTACATACCCTAGTATAGGCACCTCTCCCCATGAGCTTGGCCTCCCGGTGAAGACAAACCGTCGGCCTGGGAACCGCACGAGGGCTTGGGCCGGACATTCACCTCATTTCACGTCATTTCACATCATTTCACCTATAACGGAGGCAGCCTCGGCATAACCCCTATGACGCTTGTTTAGAGGGAACCCATACTAAGATACATAAACTTCCAGTTAAGCCCTTACCCATAATCAGGTATTGTGGGGGTACTTGCAAAATTGGAATGGTATCGCATCCGAACCCAACCATCAGTTTTGGTAAAATTCACCAAGTCATTCACAAGTCATATTCACCTTCAAAATCTTTCAATAGAATGACGCATCATTCCAAGGTTTTCAAAGTCATTTCACACACACAAATTCCCATCTAGCATAGCCAATATCAATTTAGCACTAGCATCTAGGTATGAGGGGTGCTAAGTAATTTGCTTTGCTTCTAGACTAACTTTGATACTCTTGTACTAATCCAATAGTAACCCGATGAATCATGAATCAAAAGGTACTTTGATAAAACAAAAGTAAATAAAGCTTGTAAGGTAAAAGCTGGGACATAGGATCATAAGCATAAATTAAAGGGAGTAATGCCTTGCTCATGGTGAGCTTTGCACTTTGCAAGAGTATTATCTTGCAACAATAGAACTTGCAAAGGTGTTAGCTTGCAAGAGTATAGCTTGCCTTGGTGGTTGAGGTGATCAAAGTGGTCTTCTTCTCCTTGAAAGTAGACTTCCTCCTCCTCTTGATACTCCTCGGTACTAGCGTCTAAAATACGAAATACGGGGTACAATCACCAAACAATTCATTGGCTATTCTAAAGATCACATGTATTCACACAAACTATTCTATTCACACAATTAATACAATTTGGTGCATTGGTGGTCTTGCTTGAGGAAAAAAATAATTTCCTCTCATTTCATATGTACATGATAGTTTCCATATAGTTCTTGAGGCATAATTTCCTCTCATTGAATCTTCTTTAAGATTTAATTTCTCAAACAATTACTCATGAATTCAGGTTGTCCTAAGTCAACCATTCAGCATCATCATTTGAGAAAATGATTTAAATGAGGCAGAGATACCTCATACTATTTAACACTTCTACAAATGATTTAAAATCTCCAAATATTTCATATGAGAGCATTTAACCAGGGGTCCAAACTTCATATGAAAGTACTTGGGACCAGATTTAAATGAAGTGAAACACCTCATATACTTTACACAAATTAAACTAGCATCACACATTACTATTAAGGGGATAGGTGTGTTGTTTTCTTATTTAAAAAAAATAATTTCCTCTCATACTAACTTAGGTGTTACTTTTAATTACTTAGAGAAATAATTTCCTCTCATTATCTTATTAAGATTTAATTTCTCTTATGAATAAGATATGACCTAGATTGACCAAAGTCAACCTCTTCATACTTATCATCCGAGAATATGATTTAAATGAGGTTCCATACCTCATGCAATTTAATACTAACATGGTAGTGATTTAATGTCACCAAATAACTCAATATGAGATTTTATAGACCATGGTCACTACCTCATGTTGAATTACTTGAGACCAAGATTTAAAGGAGAGGAATACCTCTCATATGATTTAACACCTAGTTGTAACTAAGTTAACAACTACTATTGAGGTGAGTTAATATCACCAACAATTCATATGAGACATATATGACCAGAGTCTCTACCTCATTTTGAATTGTTCATGACAAGATTTAAATGAGAGAAAAACTCCCAAGTGATTTATTAATAGTTTTGGACAATATCTTTGACTAGAAATAGCCATATAGTCCTTTAATTAAGCTAGGCCATGATCATTCAAAGTAACCATGGCATATTGTTGCAGAAACAATTAGTGTAAGTCAAAAGTGAGCTATGAGAGTTGGAATTACTTAAATAACTATTTTGGTTGATTTTTAATAATTATTTGAAGTGGTAGGAGTCTCTGACTTGTTATTTTTGTCACATTAATTCTACACAAGATTTGGAAGTGGGACCAGTGGGGTATTGTAGATCTTTTCAGTAGCTTTTCAACTATATAAAGTTTGCTAAATTTGGCCAAGCCAAACAGATTCTATTGAATTTCAAACACAGGGCCAGTATTGAGATTATTTGGAAATGTTGAAAAAGAGTTTGAATTAATAGGGCCGGCGGGAAATGAAACCGGGCCAGATTCGAATTAAAACGGCCCAATCCAGCCCACCACGGTCCACAGACGCGTGGGCTGCCTGACAGCAGGGGGCCCACCTGTCAGCGGCTGTTAAACACCTAATCGGTACCGGCTATCGTGGATCGTAGGATTAGAGCGTGGATCGACGGCGCTCGTTCGTCGTCGTCGACGATGAGAGAAGCTCACCGGCGCGGCGGCAGTAGGGGGTCGGAGGGCGATCCGTGGGTCTGGCGATCGGCGGCGGTGTTCCGTTCGAGGTTGTCGAGGACGAGGAAGAAGCCTGTAGCAGTGGCGTCGCTCGGGGAGGCTCCAGTCGACGGCGATTGCACCAGGGCTTCCGCGGCTCCGATCGATCAATTGGGGCTGCTCCGGCGTCGATCGAGGTAGCTACTGGGTGGAGGAGAGGCAGTGGAGGATGGGGAACGAGATGGTGTGCTCAGCTTCGTCCAGGGAACGCGGTATTTATAGATGGCAAGGGTGCTGCGGGGCGCGGGCGAGGTCAATGGCGAAGTCGTCGTTCCAGGGCGACGAAGGAGCGAGGAAGGTGCGCAGGAGGTAGGCGACGTCACGGCGGTCCTTGGGGCATTAATGGCGCGGTACGGCGAGGTGTACGACTGTCGGGCGATGGCTTGTACTGGCGCGGATGCGGCGGGATTCCGTCCTTGTCTCCGGCGACGGCGGGCAAGGGTAGTGGTCGCGCACGTGTCCGGCGCGTCCGTGGTGGCATGGTGATGCTCACGGCGTCGAGAGGAGGTACGGGGCGTGACCGAGGTGGTGGCGCGGCGCGTGTCCGGTGGTGCCCGTACGTGCACTCGCTGCGACGTCGGCGGCATGTCCCGGCCGTCCTGGGCGCGCGTCGTGCGGCGGCTGTCGACGTCCTCCTCGACAAGGGCTGGTGTAGTCTGGTGTAGGGGAGCTAGGTGGCGACATTTGGCACGGTGGCCAGTGGTGGCGATGAAGGAGAAGAGGGGAGGTGCGTCGGGGTGGTGACATGGCCGGCATGGCCATGCCCTAGCTTGCCCTCCTCTCTCCTTAGGGTTACTTGTGGGTCATTAGGGGTGAGAGGGAGCAGGGGAATCATTTAGAGTAGTGTGGTGTAGATTAGGTTTGTGTAGAGCACTAGTTCAAATGATGTCAAAAAGTTCCATAGTTGAATTTTGTGCAATTTGTCCAAATTTGATTAAATTCAAATGGTTGACCAATTTTAATTGTGTGTGTTTAGTTGAGTTAGAAAAGACCAGAGATGATGAGAGGTGGTGGTGGAATTGTTAGAATCAAAGAGTTGCAAAATTGATAAGTGGGAGATTGTTACACTTGTTAAAATGTTGCAACTTTGGATGAGCATAGCTATTGATCAAGAAAGAATTTGGCATGGTGATCTTTACAAAAAGTGTTCATCTTGATGTCCTCTTGGATGACATGCCATGAGTTGAGAAAATTTAGTTTGAAAATATTGAATTGCAGGGGCTCAAAGTGGTGACCAGATTATAAAAGACAGATTTGACCATTATTGTATGTGAGCCAATTTTGAGTTTGAGTTTGATTTGATTTGTGTTTCTTTGATTCAAAAAGTTGTAAAAAGTGTGTAGTAACATAATACAACTAATGGTGAAGACCAAAATGATCTAGGTCCAAGATTTAGAAAAATTTCATAAACCATATGTAAGGGTTTTGTGATTTTCTAACTTTTATTCATTTATTTTTCTTTGCTTCACTTTGACAAGAGTGAGGTTTATTTGGTGTTAGAATGAGTTGGGTGAAAGGTTCAAACCATTTTAGGACAATGGGGTGGCTAGGTCAAGATTTGATAATTTGGCTAAGTGCCACATATGCCTCTATGCATATGTTGGATTTTATTTTGAGTCTCACTTAAATTGGTTGGTAAGTACCTGGTTGAGTGTGTTGAGGTATTTCCAAACATCCACACAAGGTAAGCAAACAAAGTTTTAGTTTTTACACAAAGTAGCCATGGGCTTGCATATGCCCCTTTTTCTTATTTAAGATCACCTCTTTTTATTTTGTTTTAAATAGATGGTGATACAGAAGATGAGGTTTAGGTCTTAGTGGGGTTTACCATGGTTCATCACTATTTAGAGAAGAAAGCATGGTAGAGTTCAAACTTTATATATTAGAGCTATAGGCCCACCTATATCTTTTTCTTTTATCTTGGTTTCTCAAAATAGATCCAAATGATTTTTGAGAAGGTTAGGGTTTAGGGTTTTTTTCTTATTTGATTTCTTTCTCTTTTAATTTCATTTGGTTTGTGATCTTCACTTGATCACTTTAGGGTTTTAGGGTTTATCACATAAGCATACTTACACCCATCATGGCAAAAACACAAGTAATAGGTAGGAGCACTAAGCATAGCACCCTATATAAGAAAAGTTTTTGTTGGTTCTCATTTTTGGAAAAAGGAAATTCATTTTCTCTTTGTTTTTAAATTTGGGGTGTTACAAACCCTTCCCCCTTAAACAAATCTCGTCCCGAGATTTTAAGAAAAGTTAGGTTCCTAAGAAAGATTGGGCGATATGATTTAACAGGAAGACATACTTGGCATGGCCTGAGGTGCTTCTTGGGCTTCAGTGGCAGTCATGTTGTAGAGGCGGCCGTTGTTGTTGTTCTGGTTCCTTCTACCGGCGAAGCGGCGCTGTTGCTGGGCAGGTGCAGCAGTGTTGGTGGCAATCTTGGCAAGCTTCTTGGGGCACTCATTGGAGTAGTGACCCACAACTCCACATTCATAGCAATTCACAGTTGACTTGTCTTTGGGAATGATGGAGGTAGCATTGCTTCCAGTCCTTGGGGCAGTATTGGTGTTGTTGTTGTTTCCATTGTTGTTGCTGTTGTTGTTGTTACCTCCAGGCTTCGGGGGTCCTCCGTTGTTGCTGGTGTAGTTGGGGCGATAACTCTGAGCAGGGGGCTTGTTGTGTCTTGAGGTGAATCCTCCAGAGGAGTTGTTGCGGTACTTCTGGGTATGGTGGGGTCCACTCGGTTCATCATCCTGCGCTTGCGGTTCTCATTGGCCTGATGCAGCTTTCCTTCCATCTGTATGGCTGAGTCCACTAGGGCTTCTAAGTCAGCGAACGGAATGTTCACTAACACAGTTTGCATTTCGTCGTGCAGTCCGTTCAGAAATCTTTCCTTCCTCTTCTCATTGGTGTCGGTTTCGTCCGGGGCGTACCTTGACAGAGTAAGGAATCTGTCGCGGTATTCTACCACAGACATTCTGCCTTGCTTGAGTTCGCGAAACTCGTCTCTCATCATCTTGATCAGTCCTTGGGGCACATGATACTTGCTAAACTTTAGCTTGAAGTCCTCCCAGGTCATCATCTGTCCAGCATTCATTGCGCGGGCGCTTGTCCACCAGGCTCGTGCAGGTCCCGACGAGTAGTGGGTGGCGAACAGTACTTTCTCTGTGGCTTCAACTTGCGCAACTTCGAGGTTGTTCTCCATTGTCCGGAGCCGGTCATCGGCATCGAGGGGCTCTTCGGTCTTACCGAAAATAGGTGGGTTGGTGTTTTGAAAGTTCTTCGGTTTTGACCCGGGGTGGTCGTGGTTTCCATGGCCGTTGTTGTTACGAGCAATCAGCTGCAGGTGCAGCAATATTGGCCTGGCGTTCAGCTCTCTCGGCTTCTCGGTCGGCCATCATCATCTCTAGCATCGGCATCATGGCGTCTTGGGTGGCGCTGCGGGTTGGTGGGGCCATCTGAGTATCGGAGTAGATGATAAGATAAGAGGGAAATTTCTACGGTTTGTTTGAATTAAAGTTCACAAGTTCAAAACTTGAAAATTGAGTAGTGTTGAGGGGGTAAAAACCAACAACACTTTTTCATTCATACCAAACATCACACATTACAAATCTAACACACCATTGGTTTGAGGAACCATTCATTCGCTCTACGATACAAGGGGATCCTGATACAACTCACACCTACTTAAGTGCTGGGGTGATAATACTCTTCCGGGTGGATTCTTCGTCTTCACGGGTGATGTGCTTGGCGAGAGGCGAGGGCGTTGTCCAAATCCCTGCGGGTTTTGTACAGCCTGAAGTCCTGGTGTGTTACATAGTGGTTTCTCTCCTTGTGCGGGGGCATGGTCATCGGTCTTCCCATGGAGTCATGTCTTGGGTAGTAGATGAAACGAGTGTTCTTGATCTTGTTCTCATTTTGTCCACACAGACGGAAAATTGCTTCTTGCATAGCTCGACTAGTCCTTCCTCCCAAGTGTTTCCCGTTACAGAAAACCAGATGGTTTCCCATACCGGGGCTCCAAGCTTCCTTCGTAGATCAGTAGAAACGTCCCACCGAGGTGGTTCTCCGGAGTGGTTGTTGAGGGGTATTCCGAAGAACTCGGGGTACGGGTGTCCTAGATATTCCACTAGTTGCTTCAAATCCTTTTCGAACTTTAGGTCGCCTCCGGGACCAAGCTGATAGATCTCCCATTGGTACTCCATCTGTGAGCAATTAGGATAAGTAAGTTAAAGAAGTAGTCAAGTGTGCAAAATTTTATGTAGGCTTGCAAAGAAAGTAGAGTATAGATTTCTCTTTTTTGAAAAAGATCTCAAAGATAAGAGTAAGAACAAGTTTGCACAAATATTCACTTCATTGGTTTTTGAAACTAAGTTTTTCAGACGTCCATTCTAACTAGGGTCTCCTAAGGTCAAACAATGGCTCGATACCAACTTGTCAACACCCGGATTTTTAAGTCCGGATGCTCGTTATGCCATACATCGCAATCCCAGGAATATTGTTGTTGCGAGACATAACAGTTGAATATCATAAGTCATCATTCATTACATACCATAGTCGTCTTACAAATAGATCACATGATCCAGTATTACAATAATAGTTGAACTTATTGTTTCAACACACATCACAAATACATAGCGGAAGCGTAAAGATAAGGGACTCTCTAGTCCACAGGCCAACGCTTGACGTCAGGAGTAGTCCTAGTTGTCGTAGACGTCCTGCTGTCCATCCTCTTCATACTGCTGTTCCTCTTCATAGTCTGGCCATTCGAATAGCCAGGGACAAAGCCGTGAGTACTTCAAAGTACTCGCAAACTAATACTAATGTAAGTACTAACATTTCTAGTAAGGGGGATGCTAAGCTCTAGTTTCTTTTTCATAAAGCCAATTTTAGTTCACAAACATTTTTGTAAACAACTCTTCATGTGCTAACTAACTCAAGTGGGAGCATTAGTGTCATTCCCACAACTCAATTGTGTTTCAAGTCAAAGTCGCCATTTCAAGTTCAAATCACAAGCCACCCTTCACATGTCACATTTTTGAAAAATTCGATGACGGAACAGTATGGCCTTTCCAACCGTCCATAACCGTGGACGCGGCTATTCGAATAGTTCTACACTCTGCAGAGGTCGTACACTTGTGCCACAACATTTGCAATAATCCGTCGGGGTTAAGCGGCCCTGATTTATCACACTCCGTGTGCGGACTACCAATCATAACCTTTCACCTACATACCCTAGTATAGGCACCTCTCCCCATGAGCTTGGCCTCCCGGTGAAGACAAACCGTCGGCTCGGGAACCGCACGAGGCTTGGGCCGGACATTCACCTCATTTCACGTCATTTCACATCATTTCACCTATAACGGAGGCAGCCTCGGCATAACCCCTATGACGCTTGTTTAGAGGGAACCCATACTAAGATACATAAACTTCCAGTTAAGCCCTTACCCATAATCAGGTATTGTGGGGGTACTTGCAAAATTGGAATGGTATCGCATCCGAACCCAACCATCAGTTTTGGTAAAATTCACCAAGTCATTCACAAGTCATATTCACCTTCAAAATCTTTCAATAGAATGACGCATCATTCCAAGGTTTTCAAAGTCATTTCACACACACAAATTCCCATCTAGCATAGCCAATATCAATTTAGCACTAGCATCTAGGTATGAGGGGTGCTAAGTAATTTGCTTTGCTTCTAGACTAACTTTGATACTCTTGTACTAATCCAATACTAACCCAGTGAATCATGAATCAAAAGGTACTTTGATAAAACAAAAGTAAATAAAGCTTGTAAGGTAAAACTGGGACATAGGATCATAAGCATAAATTAAAGGGAGTAATGCCTTGCTCATGGTGAGCTTTGCACTTTGCAAGAGTATTATCTTGCAACAATAGAACTTGCAAAGGTGTTAGCTTGCAAGAGTATAGCTTACCTTGGTGGTTGAGGTGATCAAAGTGGTCTTCTTCTCCTTGAAAGTAGACTTCCTCCTCCTCTTGATACTCCTCGGTACTAGCGTCTAAAATACGAAATACGGGGTACAATCACCAAACAATTCATTGGCTATTCTAAAGATCACATGTATTCACACAAACTATTCTATTCACACAATTAATACAATTTGGTGCATTGGTGGTCTTGCTTGAGGAAAAAAATAATTTCCTCTCATTTCATATGTACATGATAGTTTCCATATAGTTCTTGAGGCATAATTTCCTCTCATTGAATCTTCTTTAAGATTTAATTTCTCAAACAATTACTCATGAATTCAGGTTGTCCTAAGTCAACCATTCAGCATCATCATTTGAGAAAATGATTTAAATGAGGCAGAGATGCCTCATACTATTTAACACTTCTACAAATGATTTAAAATCTCCAAATATTTCATATGAGAGCATTTAACCAGGGGTCCAAACTTCATATGAAAGTACTTGGGACCAGATTTAAATGAAGTGAAACACCTCATATACTTTACACAAATTAAACTAGCATCACACATTACTATTAAGGGGATAGGTGTGTTGTTTTCTTATTTAAAAAAAATAATTTCCTCTCATACTAACTTAGGTGTTACTTTTAATTACTTAGAGAAATAATTTCCTCTCATTATCTTATTAAGATTTAATTTCTCTTATGAATAAGATATGACCTAGATTGACCAAAGTCAACCTCTTCATACTTATCATCCGAGAATATGATTTAAATGAGGTTCCATACCTCATGCAATTTAATACTAACATGGTAGTGATTTAATGTCACCAAATAACTCAATATGAGATTTTATAGACCATGGTCACTACCTCATGTTGAATTACTTGAGACCAAGATTTAAAGGAGAGGAATACCTCTCATATGATTTAACACCTAGTTGTAACTAAGTTAACAACTACTATTGAGGTGAGTTAATATCACCAACAATTCATATGAGACATATATGACCAGAGTCTCTACCTCATTTTGAATTGTTCATGACAAGATTTAAATGAGAGAAAAACTCCCAAGTGATTTATTAATAGTTTTGGACAATATCTTTGACTAGAAATAGCCATATAGTCCTTTAATTAAGCTAGGCCATGATCATTCAAAGTAACCATGGCATATTGTTGCAGAAACAATTAGTGTAAGTCAAAAGTGATCTATGAGAGTTGGAATTACTTAAATAACTATTTTGGTTGATTTTTAATAATTATTTGAAGTGGTAGGAGTCTCTGACTTGTTATTTTTGTCACATTAATTCTACACAAGATTTGGAAGTGGGACCAGTGGGGTATTGTAGATCTTTTCAGTAGCTTTTCAACTATATAAAGTTTGCTAAATTTGGCCAAACCAAACAGATTCTATTGAATTTCAAACACAGGGCCAGTATTGAGATTATTTGGAAATGTTGAAAAAGAGTTTGAATTAATAGGGCCGGCGGGAAATGAAACTGGGCCAGATTCGAATTAAAACGGCCCAATCCAGCCCACCACGGTCCACAGACGCGTGGGCTGCCTGACAGCAGGGGGCCCACCTGTCAGCGGCTGTTAAACACCGAATCGGTACCGGCTATCGTGGATCGTAGGATTAGAGCGCGGATCGACGGCGCTCGTTCGTCGTCGTCGACGATGAGAGAAGCTCACCGGCGCGGCGGCAGTAGGGGGTCGGAGGGCGATCCGTGGGTCTGGCGATCGGCGGCGGTGTTCCGTTCGAGGTTGTCGAGGACGAGGAAGAAGCCTGTAGCAGTGGCGTCGCTCGGGGAGGCTCCAGTCGACGGCGATTGCACCAGGGCTTCCGCGGCTCCGATCGATCAATTGGGGCTGCTCCGGCGTCGATCGAGGTAGCTACTGTGTCGTTGCCTAATCGACGGTACCTCGGAGGAGGGATCCTCACGAGGGGGAGAAGAAGTAGGGGCCATAGGGCGGAGTGCACACGGGACGGTGGTACGCGAGTTACCCAGCTTCGGAACACCTGCGCGATGACGGGGCCTACCGCTGCTTGTCCGGAATTATCCGGGCGCTTTCGCGTTGTTACAATGAGTTGTGGTTGTGCCTCTAGGGCTCCCGGGATCCGGCTTATAAAGGCGCACGGATCTAGGGTTTACATGGAGAGTCCTAGCCGGATTACAGACAGCCTAACTACGGTACAATATCTTGCCGTGCACGTCACGGATCCGCCTTCCATATACGTCGTACTGGATCCGGGTTCCTCATGGGCCTCCATGGATCCGGGTTACTCCTATGTCGGTACGGATCCGGCCTGCTGATCCTGGGCTGGACCTCTTCCTTCATGATCAACAGCAACTGGGCCGCCCAATGGGCCACATGCCTCATCACCGTCTCGTGGGCCACCCGGGCTTGCCGGATCTAGGCACCGTCGATGGTACACCCATGAAGTATACCCACAACGAGTAGCCCCCAGAGTTCTCCGAGTTTCACCTGCAGTTTCCGCCTTGCTGGCCTATCATGATCTCCGGCAAACGTTGGTAACGCGGAGAAACTTGAAGAGCTCCAACTTTGCATTTTCTTCTTTTTCCAACTTGAAGAGCCGGAAAATGCTCCCACCCTGCGGGACTTCATCCATCGACATTCCAAAGAACATCTCCGGGTTACTCCCTGCACGAACGAGAACAAACTTATCCTTACGCAATTACCCGGAATCTTAAAAGACTCAAACGGTTCCGCCAATTCTGGCGCCATTTTCGCGCGATTTCCGCGGTAACTTATCTCTAGCCATTTTTACCGCTAGGGTTTGGGACACGTGTCACGCATCCAACGGTGCGACGCTTGCGTTCCGACCGCAGGATGCGGAACACGAATCTCATCCCCTCAGCCTATAAATATCCGCCGTCGAGCCCTTTACCCTCATTCACCCCCTTCTCACCTCTCAGCCAAGCGCCGCCCACGAGATCCTCTCCGCCGTGCCGGAATCTCACCGGAACTTCGCCGGAGTCGCTTCGCCACCGCACGGTGTTCGTCCCGTTCTTAACTTCAGCGAGCCACCGCGCGAAACCTCGTCGCCGGCGACTCCGACCACCGCGGACTCCATCACGGTGAGCTCTCGAGCGTCGTTCTCGTGCCGTAGTTGGTAGGGGTAAACTTTGGGGAAGACGACATGGGATCCGACTAAAATTAGTTTCCGACAAACTATTTTCTTCAGATGTCTTCAACAACTCCGCCTCCAAGCTCGGAACCAATCATGGCGACGCCGATCTCCTCCGCTCCGCCTCCCTTCGCCCCAGTTAAGCTGGATCCTCCGAGGGATTCTGGCAAAGAAACTGAGGGGACCTCCGCTCACCCGGAAAAAACTTCCGAAGCGGGTCAAATGGTGCAGCAGACGGAGGAAGCTGCCAAGAAGTCAAAAGCTCGGAAGCGCGACTCCGAAGCTAAGGGAAAGTGGTGGCCCTGTGCCACCACCGAGATGGAGCTCAAGAACCTCGAGTCGGAGGGCTTTACGCAACCCGGAAGCTGGAGGTCGGTTCCGGATGAACTTGCTCCGGCTCCGAAGGACAACGAGATGGTGCCGACGAAGGCACCGGTGGAGCGCGGATTTTCATTTCCGCCTTCGGATTTCTTCCCGGAGATACCGAAGACGTATGGACTCCAACCCCACAACATCTCTCCAAACAGCGTCCTCGCCATCGGCAACCACGTCGCCCTCTGCGAAGGCCATCTCCGGGTAACCCCCGAGATTTCTTTATTCCAATACTTTTTCTCTGTCAAGAAGGAGAGGATCCGGCAATCTGCCGAACTTGCTACATGCGGATCCATCACTTTTATACTCCGCCCGGGCCGCGTCTACCCCCCTACCGACCGCCACGAATCCGCGAGGTACTGGTCCGGGGGCTTCTTCTATCTGAAGGACGTCTCCGACCCGGCGAGCGAAAAGAAACTTCCGAGTTTTCAAGAACTGCCCTCCCACCGAGCTTCCGTCATGGACGCACTGCCCCCACTTCTCCGACTCGCCTCAACTAACCCGCGCCGTTAGACGGATCCGCAAGCTCACGGAGGAGGGGCTGACGAGGAAGGACTTAACCCTTTCCTGGTTCACCAAGCGGATCCAGCCGCTACAAAACGAGGACCGCCCGATGTTTGAATACACGGGGCGCGATGATCCAATGCGCGCCACCAAGGATAATCTGTCCGCTGACGCCATCGACAAGAGGATCCGGGTTCTCCTCAAGATCTCACGTGAACTCCATGTTCACGTATGCAACAAGGATATCCATACAAATGGATCCGGAACCGCGGTACGTCGTCTTGACTTTGGTTTATTATTTTTCTTCGAACTTTTGGCTAAGTGTAACTTCGAACCAGCTCGAGGCGCCGGAGGAAAATCAACTCGGAACTCTCCTCCGAGTCCCATCCACCGGCCACGCGGATCCAGAGGCCACGTCAGAGGCGGAAGCTCCTGAAGCTTCACGTCCCGCGAAGAGGAAGAAACCAGCCCCTTCAAGCCCTTACGCGAAACGCCCCCGCGAGACACTCAGCATCGCGGCTACCCGGAAAGCTGAGGCGGAAAAGAAGCGCCTCGCGCTGATTAATACCAGCAACAAGGGGCAGCCTGCCATCCAACACTTTTTCAAGCCTTCCGGGTAAGCGTCTTCTTCCGAGACCCAAGTTCTGATTTAACACTTGCTCTTATATTTTTATGTTTTTCCTGAAGTTCCGGAAGCCAGCCTCCCAAGGCCCCAAGGGTCAACAAGAAAAAGGCCAAGCCATCTCCGGCTTCATTTCCCATTACTCCTGAGGTTGGAGTTCCGCCAAAAGCTTCATCCACCTCCAAGCCGGATCCGAAGGACGTCATCGACCTTGACGACATTCCTGAAGATCCCGCTCACCAGGGCGACTCCGCCAAGGGAACCTCCTCACCCATTCCTCCCTCTGATCAGCCAAGTTCCGCTTTCGCGGGGCCTACCAATGAAGAACAAGAGCGAAGGTCAAGCTCCTCCAAGTTACCAATGCGCCCGAGTCAGCCTCGAGCCAACTCCATCCCTCCGAAGCTCACCCTCGCACGGCGTCACGCGGAAGTTTCCGCAATGCTGAACAAGGTATGGGGGAAGCCGGACGAGGAGACACGAGATCTCGCGGAACTGGAGAAAGATTTGAAAGATTTTTTCGCCAAGCACAAGGAAGTGCGGCAGGTAACACTAGCCCCCAAGCATTGGGTGATATAGCTCCGTGTGTATTATCCGATGCTTTCCCAGAATGTACTTTAGGCGGAAATTTAAAATTTTTATATCTCAAACTGAACTCCTCGCTAGCCCCCAAGATTTTAAATATCCGACTAACTCCCTGCTGTCTCACAGACCACACGGAAACTGCACGAAGATTTGCGCATCCATGTGCTTGAGCAGATCACGGAGATTGAGGGGCTGCGACAAAACGCGGAAAATAGCCAAAAGGCTATCCACCTGCTCGAGACCCGCCTTAAAGGTACAAAACCCGGGTATTTCACTTTTTGTGTTGTCATAGTTCATATTGCATAACATGCGCAACTTGATCGTCTCCAGAAGAAACTGCCAAGCATGCCTCGTTTGCTGAGCTTTCCGCCAAGGTCAAGGTGCTTGAGGCGGAGAACGAGTCCCTCAACAACTTCATGAAAGAATCCTCGAGCAAAGAGATTGAGGCAAGGAAAGAGCTCTCCGAGAAGCATGCCCGTGAGAAGGCGGAACTGATCGAGAAGCTGGAGAAAAGTCAAGGCCGCGCGCTCACCTTAATTTCCAAGAACAAAGCCCTGGAAGCGGAGGCGGAAGCCATTGACAAGCTTATCTTCCGTAAGCATTTTTCCACGTCGTTTGCTCCGACCAGCTTATATGTTCTCTCTGACGAGACTGAACCTCTTTCTTCCGCGAGCAAGCCTTGGCCTTGAGTGGTCAAAGGATTCAAACCTGTCGAGGACGGAGGCATACGAGGAAGTGCGGATCTCAATCGATGCGCTGTTTAAAGCCTGCCGCGGAATCGCCACGGCCACGTCGGCCGAAGAAGGCCAAAACCACGAGTCATTGATACAATGACCAAACTCATGCGACAGTGCCGGAGTTCATCAAGGACTGGCAGAAATCTTCTGCGCGCGGAGCCGCCTCCTTAGTCCTAGCCACCTGCAAGGCTTTCTTCCCCTCACTCAACATGGCGCAAGTTGCACGCGGAGCTCCCGAGAGTTCCGACATGTGCGCCCTTCTCGCGGAAACTGAAGGCTATGAAGAGCTGTTTGTCGGGCGAGTGGATAACTCGTTCCGGTACCGCAAACACGATCTGCCCGAAGGTTTTTCCGATGCGGAGGAAGAAGCGGGCGAGCCGAGTTTTTGGGGAAGGATCCGGGTCCAGCAGCGAGCGCTCCGGAGAGAACTCCGGAAACGACTGCGAAGCCGGATGCGGTGGCAGCGACGACGGCTCCGGCTACCAGCAATCTGAAGAGGAAGACTCCGAGTAGAGTTCCTGTTTAAAACAATGAAACAAATTGCATCATTTTGGCCCCGGTGAGGGTTTGTAATAAGACTTAAATTCTTAAGTAGCTAGGAACGAAACAATTATGCGTGGGGCGGAAACACTTATCCTGCTATCCGTTTAATATTATGCGCATGTTTCGTTTTATGTCGGAAAGCAAGTGCTGACTTCGTTATTTTCCGGCTTGCCCGCTTGACCTTCCACGAGCCGGAAAACCTTAGCCGGAAACGCTCGCCAGCGGCGACGAAGCCCAATGGCAATCCGTCCATAACCGCGGAAACAAGCCCCCAGGCGTAGGTGCCGGAAATCGCTACTAGGAGTCCACGAGTTCGCAACAGATAACAACTTAATCAGAAAACTTAAGCTTACGTCCTAAAGGACGATTTTGAAAATCACAACTTTCATACACGCCTAGGCGGAAATGTCCAGCTCTGCGGTTTTAGTCGGAAAAAACGTACACGATCTAAAATGAACAAGTAAAGGAGGTAAAAGACTCAAAGAGTGAACCATAAGCTTTATTTCATTGATCATGTATAATTATTACAGAGTTTGTAACTCGAAAAAATATGCTAAGTGTAGAAAGGACGTAGCTGTGCTATATTCCAGGGGCGATCTGTTTCATCGTAGATGTCATCCGGATCCTCACGCTTGCGTTTCCGGCGCCAATTAGCAGGTCTATCCCTTAGCTCGCGGAAATCAACAAGGTAGTACGACCCGTTGTGAAGTACTTTGCTAACGACGAAAGGTCCTTCCCATGGAGATTGCAGCTTATGGTCTTTCACTCGTCGAAGGCGGAGGACCAGGTCTCCCGCCATGAAGGAGCGTTTCCGGACTCGACGACCGTGATAACGTCGGAGCCTTTGCTGATAGATGGCGGATCTTTGGTCTGCTAAGTTCCGAGCTTCCTCGATCAGGTCCACAGATAGCTGTCTGGCCTCGTCAGCTGTTTCTTCATTGTAGGCGGAAACTCGCGGTGAATCGTGGATGATGTCGGAGGGGAGCACGGCTTCGGATCCGTATACCAGGAAAAAGGGAGTAAACCCCGTTGATGCTGTTAGGGGTAGTTCGTAAACTCCACGAACGGCTTCCAACTCGTCAGCCCAAGCTCCAGCTGCTCGTCGCAGCGGTCCTTCAAGGCGTGGTTTAATTCCTGATAATATTAGGCCGTTAGCCCTTTCAACCTGACCATTGGACTGTGGGTGAGCCACAGATGCGAGGTCCAGTCGTATCCCCATTGTCTCACAATAATCCTTTAATTCTCCTTGAGCGAAGTTCGTGCCATTATCTGTGATTATGCTTGTGTGGGATGCCGAATCTCATCACGAGGCTGCAGACGAATTTTAGTGCCGTAGCACCATCGGCTTTTCTCACCGGCTTGGCCTCGATCCACTTGCTGAACTTGTCAACGGCGACCAGGAGGTATTCACAACCGCCGGGAGATGATCTTTTCAATTTACCAACCATATCGAGCCCCCGGACCGCAAATGGCCGGGTGATAGGTATGGTTTTCAGCTCTTGGGCTGGAGCGTTTGGTTGAGTAGCGTAGTACCGACAACCTCGGCAGGTCTTGACTATCTTGTCGGCATCTTCTTTAGCCGTTAGCCAATAAAAGCCTAGCCGAAAAGCTTTTGCAACGAGTGACCTGGGAGCGGCATGGTGCCCGCAATCCCCTGCGTGGATCTCTCTGAGGATTTCAATGCCATCTTGATTGGAGACGCATTTGAGAAACACCCCTGTTGCGCTTCGTTTGTAGAGCTGTCCATCGACAATTGTGTAGGATCGTGCTCGTCTGATGATCTGGCGCGCGAGGACCTCGTCCTCCGGCAGCTTCTGATCGATGAGGTAGTCCAGGAAAGGCTGTGTCCAAGCCGGAATGGTAGCCAATACCTCTTTAGCCGGAGACACTGCCACATCCGGGTTTTCCGGGTTAGCGCCCTTCACCGAGGGTATCCGGAGATGCTCTAGGAAAATTCCGGGCGGAATTGGTCTTCTGCCGGATCCGAGCTTGGATAGCATATCTCGCCGCTGTATTGTCGTCTCTTCGACGTACTTGACTTCGTATCCGAGGAAGCACTTGGCGAGCTCGTCAACTTCGTCTCCGTAGGCCGCCATGACGGAATTTCTGGCGTTCCGGGTTCCGGCTACTTGTTGTGCCACCAGGTCGGAATCTCCACGAGCATATGATGTGCTTGATCCCGATTTCCTTAGCGATGCGCGGACCGTGTAGTAGAGCCTCGTATTCCGCCATGTTATTTGTAGCTTCGAAGTGGATCCGCGGAACATACTGCAGTTCTTCTCCGGTAGGGGACTTCGGGGTGACTCCGGCTCCCGAGCCTTGATGCTGCTTGGATCCGTCGAAGTGCATGACCCATGTTTCCGGTTCCGGCTCCGGACTTGCATCCGGAGCTTCGTCCAATCCGCAACGAAATCTGCCAGGACTTGGGATTTGACCGCAGTCCTTGGCTTGTAAGCGATGTCGAAGGCGGATAATTCGATGCCCCATTTAGCTGTTCGTCCTGTTGCGTCAGCGTTGTTGAGAATTGTTGACAGCGGAGCTTTACTAACAACTGTTACTGGGTGCTCCTGGAAATAGTGTCTCAGCTTCCGGCTGCCTAGGAAAACTCCATAAGCAAGCTTCTGAAAGTGAGGGTATCTTTGCTTTGATTCTGTCAGCACCTCGCTAATGTAGTAGACAGGTCTCTGGACGTCATATTCATGACCTTCTTCCTTTCGCTCCACCACGATGACGAGGCTGACGACCTTGTTGGTAGCCGCCAGATAAAGGAGCATTGGCTCTGACTCTGCTGGGCTGCCAAGATAGGTGGGGAAGTAAGTATTTCCTTCAACCCACGAAGAGCTGCGTCGGCTGCGTCGTCCCAGACAAATTTGTCTGTTTTCTTCAGCAGCTTGTACAGAGGTAGCGCCTTCTCGCCAAGACGGCTAACAAACCTGCTGATTGCTGCGACGCAACCAGTTAGTCGTTGCACATCTTTGAGACAAGTTGGTCGTTTGATGCACAGGATTGCCTTGACCTTTTCCGGGTTCACCTCAATGCCTCTATGAGAGACTATGAAGCCAAGGAGTTTTCCGGCTGGCACGCCAAAAACGCACTTCAGCGGATTCAACATCATCTTGTACCTGCGGAGGTTGTTGAAGGTTTCTGTGAGGTCGCTGATCAAGTCGGATCCTTTCCGGGTCATGACCGCGATGTCGTCGACGTAAGCGTGCACGTTCCGGCCAATTTGGTCCTTCAGGCACCGCTGCATCGTACGCTGGTAAGTAGCACCTGCATTTTTCAAACCAAAGGGCATAGTAACATAGCAGTAAGTACCAAACGGGGTTATGAATGAAGTCGCCTTTTGGTCGGATTCCTTCATCCGGATCTGATGATACCCGGAATACGCATCAAGAAAACACAGGAGTTCCGCCCCTGCCGTCGAATCAATGACTTGGTCAATGCGCGGCAAGGGGAACGGATCCTTCGGGCAATGTTTGTTCAAGCCAGAGTAATCGATGCACATTCTTAGTATTTCGGTGTTCTTTTTGGGTACAAGGACGGGATTCGCGACCCAATCGGTGTGGATAACTTCTATTACAAAACCTGCTTCTAGTAACTTTGCTAGTTCCATTCCTATGGCGCGGCGCTTCTTGTCTCCAAAGCGTCGCATAGCTTGCTTCACTGGTTTAGCCCCCGGATTTATGTTGAGGTAGTGCTCGGCGAGTTCCCTAGGTACTCCGGACATGTCAGAAGGTTGCCATGCGAAGATATCCATGTTAGCGCGGAGGAACTCGACGAGCGCGCTTTCCTATTTGGGGTCCATGTTGGCTCCGACTGACACCTGCTTGGAGGAGTCACCCGGAATGAGGTCATGCTTCTTGGTTTCTATTGCGGGCTTGAAGGAGGTTTTCTGCTCGGAGATTTGCTTCTTGGTGGTCTGCATCTCAGTCGGATCCACCGCGGCCCTGTAGCCTTTCAGCTCTTCTCCGGATATGACAGACTCGCGAAGGCGGCTTCGCCCAACTCGCACTCATGAGCCTTTTTGTAGTCTCCGGTTATGGTGATCATACCGTTGGGACCCGGCATCTTGAGCTTGTTGTAGATATAGCACGCCCTTGCGTGGAACTTGTGGTAGGTGGGCCTGCCGAAGATGACATGGTAGGAGCTCTTGAAGGGCACAACTTCGAACGTGATCTTCTCTTCGCGGAAATTATGAACATCGCCGAAGGCCACGGGAAGTGTGATGCTGCCGAGGGAGTTCGCCTTCTTACCCGGAACCACGCCGTGAAACTCAGTTGTGCTGTGTTTGAGCTGTTCCTTGGTGAGGTTCATCCGCTCCGAGTCTCCGGGTACATGATGTTCAAGCTGGCTCCGCCATCCATGAGGCACTTGGAGAAGTCATACCCGTCTATGCGGGGACTCACAACCAAGGCGTAGTATTCTTTTGGCACGGAGGCGGGATGATCCGCCTCGTCAAATGTGCACGGAACTTCCGACCACCTGACATACTGCGGCACAGCCGGAACTGTGGCGTTCAGGAAACGGGTAGCTGATTTTGTAGCGCGGACTGTGGGGGTTCCGAGGAAGGTGTGGTAAGCCCCCACGCTCTTTTTCTCGAAGGGGTTGGATTTTCCTGCGGTTCCGGCTTTGGGATCCGGCGAGTTATCATCCTCGTCCATCGCCTCGGAACTGTCCTCCTCCTTGTCCTTGTTCTTGCCCTTGCCTCCTTTGCCGCGTGGGCGGTGCTTCCGGGCTCGCTTGTATCCTGCCTCCGGGTCATTCTTGAGGTCGTTGACCCACTTGCAGTTGCGGTTGGTGTGAGTGGACTTCCCTGTAGCCGGATCCAAGTGGGCCAGGCAGGGCATGTCTCTGTACTCCTCGTAGGTTTGCGGGGCGCGGGATCCGCCAGCGGTGACCTCAGTGCCATGCTGCTGACCCCTTCCGGCTCCGCCTCCACGGCCGCGTCCTCTTCCGCCTCCTGAACCTCCGCGTTGGAACGCCATGGCGACCATCTCGGATCCGCCACTCTTCTGGTCATCAGGGTTTTTGCGCTTGTGGCCGCTGTTGCTACCGTTATCACGGTTCTTCTTTTGCTGGTGCGGGGGATTGCTTGTAGCTGCGATATCACCGCCTGCGTCGTCATCGGCGGCAGTGTGATCACTGGCGATGGAGATCATCTCATCCAAAGTCAGTTTGTTGGCGTTAGCCAAACATGTAAGCTTATGCCTCAGCAATCCTCCTCTCTGCAGTCCACCAATAAAGGCGTACATGGCAGTGGTGTGGTCGACGTTTTCGCACTCGTTTCTGCATGCCAACCATCGTGTGAGGAAGTTCCTTGAGGTTTCTCCCTTCTTCTGGATACAAGCTTGTAGGTCGCTTGCCGTGGCAGGTCTTTTGTAGGTGCCTCTGAAGTGTTTCTCAAAAGCGGTCTTCAGGTCGAACCAGCAAAAGATGGAGTTCTTCTCGAGGTCGCTGAGCCAAATCCGGGCTGGTCCTACAAGGTACAACTGGAGCATGCGGCGGGCGATATTAGGGGTTCCCCAGGCGAAGGTTACTTGCATTGTAGTAATCCTCAATCCGGGTATCCGGCCTTTCGGTGCCATCATAATGCTTCAGATTTCCGGGTAACTTGAGGGAGCTCCTGGGTTTTGGTTCCTCTCGAATCATCCTGCCAAAGCACTTTGGACCAATGTAGTCTGTTCTGTACTCGTTGAGGCGGTCCCGCGCGTCGCGCGAGCCGTGACGTGGAGATTTTGAGCGAGAGCGAGATCTTCGGCCGCCGCCTCCGCCTCCACCTCCGCCACCACCGCTAGGTGGAGGTGAGGGAGACCTGCGAGGTGGTCGGTCTGCTTTCTTGCTTCCGGCTTCTGATTCTCCTCGCCCCTCTCGGTGCTGACTCCGGCTCCTATGGCTGCCTTCGCCGTGGCGTTGGCTGCCTTGGTCGTGCCGGCGGGGCTCCGGGTTATGGCTTCGGCGAGGCTCTGGGTCGCGACTACGGCGAGGTTCTGGGTCGCGCTCCTCATTCCGACTCCTCCCGGGCTCCGGCTCCCGAGGGATGTTCCGGTTCCGGCGCGGTTCCGGCGAGCGCTCCTCGTTTTCGTTTCTTGGCAGCACGTTGTCGCGGATAACGATTCCACCATGCCCCCGGGGCCTGGTGTTTCCGGCTGGACTACGGCGGCGAGGGGGTCGCGGGTAACCATTAGGCGGGGAGAGGGGTTCCGGTACTTCTCACGTCCGAGTACATTGCATCCTTTCCCTTTCTTGGATCCGACGGTGGCGTCTTTGACGGTACGGGGATAGGATTTGGGTGTTCCCCGACTTTCCTTCGCGTTCCGAGGATCCGGTGCGTGATTCATCATCGGGGTGGCGATTGACACGGGCGTCCTTCGCGCGGTAGATACACATTGATCCGGATTGGATTCCAACCTGCGCGAAGTGTCGGCCTTGCTCTGTCGCTTCACTCGCTGAAGCAACGAGCGTGCGAACGAATTCGATGTCAATCTCCTCGTTCTTCTTCTTTAAGATCTCGGCAGCCTTCTTCATATTGTCCTTTGGAGTTGCGAGCGGCTGCTGTACTGTGGGGGTGGCGAAGGTAATCCTGCGGGGAGGGATGGCTTCACGCCTGATCCTAGCTTCCTCCTCTTCGACGAACTTTACCTTGGCCTCCCAGTGCTTCTCAAGCTCCCTGACCTTTGCAAGAGATTCATCGACCTCGCGGTCCTTCTTCTTGAAGTGTTCCACGAAGTTGGCTGCTTCGTCCTCTCGTCCAGCATCGCAGCTGCGGTATTTGCGAACTTTTTGGCAGTAGCTAGCATCTCCTGTCTTGTTGCTTCTAGAGCTTCCGGATCTGCGGCATCATCAGGGGTTATTGGTTTGTTGAGGACACCAGACTTTGCGACCAGGTCCATGCGTGCTTGTTCGACCAGCTCTTCCGGAGAAAGGACATCCTCGGGGGGACGGATCCGATCTAGCGGAGATCCGACATTGGACGGTCCGGGGTCGGAGGCGGTGTTTTCGTCTTCACCTTCCTGCTCTTCCAGCGGTGCCACGGTTGCGAGGACCTGCTTAGGCAAGGCGGAATCGACCTCAGGCTGATCGTCGCGGCCGTACTCCTCAAGCTTCCGGACGAAGTCATCAGATTCCATGGACGCGGTATCACCGGAGATTGGGCTCAGGTTGCCCAAGATCGACTCTTCACCCGGAGCTTTGCTTTCTCCGACAGGCTGAGCCTGACCCGGATCTGCGACGTTTTCCGGTGCCTCTTCCTGCTCGGGACCAGCTCCGACTGCTTGAGGGGCGGTTCCGGCGGTATGGGCCAAGAAGTGTACGAAGTGACACCTTTGCTTCTCTAACACCTGGGAAACCCAGGCGGATCTGCATTGGTCTTCCACCTTTGTTTCCTGCTCAGGGCGGATTGGGTGGGCTTTGATTTTTCCAGATCTAAGGCGGAATCCTCGCTAGGAAGTTCCAGCGTCTCAGATCGGATCTTCGCGACTGCGTCCTGCTCAGCGGCGGTCGCGTCAGCGCTACTTACCAGTGGGTTTCCATCGGAATCGACGGTTTCCCCGATGAAGATGTGTATGCCGCCAACTGGGACGATGGAGAGCTTGATGGGGTCGGTTTTAGCCGGAATCCAGCACTCATCCGGAGGGACGAGCGGCAGATTTCCGGCGTAGAGGACTCGCCCCACGGCGATGGTGTCGTCGTAGCTTCCCATGGCGGAACCCTCCCGGTTCCGGCCTCCGAACGCCACGAGCCCCACGGTGGGCGCCAACCGCCGTTGCCTAATCGACGGTACCTCGGAGGAGGGATCCTCACGAGGGGAGAAGAAGTAGGGGCCATAGGGCGGAGTGCACACGGGACGGTGGTACGCGAGTTACCCAGCTTCGGAACACCCGCGCGATGACGGGGCCTACTCGCTGCTTGTCCGGAATTATCCGGGCGCTTTCGCGTTGTTACAATGAGTTGTGGTTGTGCCTCTAGGGCTCCCGGGATCCGGCTTATAAAGGCGCACGGATCTAGGGTTTACATGGAGAGTCCTAGCCGGATTACAGACAGCCTAACTACGGTACAATATCTTGCCGTGCACGTCACGGATCCGCCTTCCATATACGTCGTACTGGATCCGGGTTCCTCATGGGCCTCCATGGATCCGGGTTACTCCTATGTCGGTACGGATCCGGCCTGCTGATCCTGGGCTGGACCTCTTCCTTCATGATCAACAGCAACTGGGCCGCCCAATGGGCCACATGCCTCATCACCGTCTGTGGGCCACCCGGGCTTGCCGGATCTAGGCACTGTCGATGGTACACCCATGAAGTATACCCACAACATACTGGGTGGAGGAGAGGCAGTGGAGGATGGGGAACGAGATGGTGTGCTCAGCTTCGTCCAGGGAACGCGGTATTTATAGATGGCAAGGGTGCTGCGGGGCGCGGGCGAGGTCAATGGTGAAGTCGTCATTCCAGGGCGACGAAGGAGCGAGGAAGGTGCGCAGGAGGTAGGCGACGTCACGGCGGTCCTTGGGGCATTAATGGCGCGGTACGGCGAGGTGTACGACTGTCGGGCGATGGCTTGTACTGGCGCGGATGCGGCGGGATTCCGTCCTTGTCTCCGGCGACGGCGGGCAAGGGTAGTGGTCGCGCACGTGTCTGGCGCGTCCGTGGTGGCATGGTGATGCTCACGGCGTCGAGAGGAGGTACAGGGCGTGACCGAGGTGGTGGCGCGGCGCGTGTCCAGTGGTGCCCGTACGTGCACTGCTGCGACGTCAGCGGCATGTCCTGGCCGTCCTGGGCGCGCGTCGTGCGGCGGCTGTCGACGTCCTCCTCGACAAGGGCTGGTGTAGTCTGGTGTAGGGGAGCTAGGTGGCGACATTTGGCACGGTGGCCAGTGGTGGCGATGAAGGAGAAGAGGGGAGGTGCGTCGGGGTGGTGACATGGCCGGCATGGCCATGCCCTAGCTTGCCCTCCTCTCTCCTTAGGGTTACTGTGGGTCATTAGGGGTGAGAGGGAGCAGGGGAATCATTTAGAGTAGTGTGGTGTAGATTAGGTTTGTGTAGAGCACTAGTTCAAATGATGTCAAAAAGTTCCATAGTTGAATTTTGTGCAATTTGTCCAAATTTGATTAAATTCAAATGGTTGACCAATTTTAATTGTGTGTGTTTAGTTGAGTTAGAAAAGACCAGAGATGATGAGAGGTGGTGGTGGAATTGTTAGAATCAAAGAGTTGCAAAATTGATAAGTGGGAGATTGTTACACTTGTTAAAATGTTGCAACTTTGGATGAGCATAGCTATTGATCAAGAAAGAATTTGGCATGGTGATCTTTACAAAAAGTGTTCATCTTGATGTCCTCTTGGATGACATGCCATGAGTTGAGAAAATTTAGTTTGAAAATATTGAATTGCAGGGGCTCAAAGTGGTGACCAGATTATAAAAGACAGATTTGACCATTATTGTATGTGAGCCAATTTTGAGTTTGAGTTTGATTTGATTTGTGTTTCTTTGATTCAAAAAGTTGTAAAAAGTGTGTAGTAACATAATACAACTAATGGTGAAGACCAAAATGATCTAGGTCCAAGATTTAGAAAAATTTCATAAACCATATGTAAGGGTTTTGTGATTTTCTAACTTTTATTCTTTTATTTTTCTTTGCTTCACTTTGACAAGAGTGAGGTTTATTTGGTGTTAGAATGAGTTGGGTGAAAGGTTCAAACCATTTTAGGACAATGGGGTGGCTAGGTCAAGATTTGATAATTTGGCTAAGTGCCACATATGCCTCTATGCATATGTTGGATTTTATTTTGAGTCTCGCTTAAATTGGTTGGTAAGTACCTGGTTGAGTGTGTTGAGGTATTTCCAAACATCCACACAAGGTAAGCAAACAAAGTTTTAGTTTTTACACAAAGTAGCCATGGGCTTGCATATGCCCCTTTTTCTTATTTAAGATCACCTCTTTTTATTTTGTTTTAAATAGATGGTGATACAGAAGATGAGGTTTAGGTCTTAGTGGGGTTTACCATGGTTCATCACTATTTAGAGAAGAAAGCATGGTAGAGTTCAAACTTTATATATTAGAGCTATAGGCCCACCTATATCTTTTTCTTTTATCTTGGTTTCTCAAAATAGATCCAAATGATTTTTGAGAAGGTTAGGGTTTAGGGTTTTTTTCTTATTTGATTTCTTTCTCTTTTAATTTCATTTGGTTTGTGATCTTCACTTGATCACTTTAGGGTTTTAGGGTTTATCACATAAGCATACTTACACCCATCATGGCAAAAACACAAGTAATAGGTAGGAGCACTAAGCATAGCACCCTATATAAGAAAAGTTTTTGTTGGTTCTCATTTTTGGAAAAAGGAAATTCATTTTCTCTTTGTTTTTAAATTTGGGGTGTTACAGCTTTGCATTGACAATTATCCATGAGAGATACATGTTACAAGTTGAAAGCAACCGCTGAAACTTAATCTTCCATTGTGTTGCTTCAATGCCTTTACTTTGATTTATTGCTTTATGAGTTAACTCTTATGCAAGACTTATTGATGCTTGTCTTGAAGTACTATTCATGAAAAGTCTTTGCTTTATGATTCACTTGTTTACTCATGTCATTACCATTGTTTTGATCGCTGCATTCATTACATATGTTTACAAATAGTATGATCAAGGTTATGACGGCATGTCACTTCGAAATTATCTTTGTTATCGTTTACTCGCTCGGGACGAGCAGTAACTAAGCTTGGGGATGCTGATACGTCTCCGACGTATCGATAATTTCTTATGTTCCATGCCACATTATTGATGATATCTACATGTTTTATGCACACTTTATGTCATATTCGTGCATTTTCTGGAACTAACCTATTAACAAGATGCCGAAGTGCTAGTTCCTGTTTTCTGCTGTTTTTGGTTTCAGAAATCCTAGTAACGAAATATTCTTAGAATTGGACGAAATCAACGCCCAGGTTCCTATTTTGCCCGGAAGCATCCAGAACACACGAGAGCCGCCAGAGGAGGGCCCTGTGGGCCCCAGATGATAGGGCGGCCAGGGCCTGGGCCGCGCCCCCCTATGGTGTCGCCGCCTCGTCGCCCCTCCGACTCCGCCTCTTCGCCTATATAAAGGTCCCAGACCTAAAACCTCGATACGGAAAAACCACGGTATGAGAAACCTTCTAGAGCCGCCGCCATCGCGAAGCCAAGATCTGGGGGACATGAGTCTCTGTTCCGACACGCCGCCGGGACGGGGAAGTGCCCCCGGAAGGCTCCTCCATCGACACCACCGCTATCTCCATCAACGCTGCTGTCTCCCATGAGGAGGGAGTAGTTCTCCATCAAGGCTCGAGGTTGTACCGGTAGCTATGTGGTTAATCTCTCTCCTATGTACTTCAATACAATGATCTCATGAGCTGCTTTACATGATTGAGATCCATATGATGAGCTTTGTATCGCTACTAGTTGTGTGCTACTCATGTGATGTTATTAAAGTAGTCTATTCCTCCTGCATGGTGTAAAGGTGACTAGTGTGTGCACCGTGTGGTTCTTGTTGTAGGCTATGATTATGATCTCTTGTAGATTGTGGAGTTAATTATCATTATGATAGTATTGATGTGATCTATTCCTCCTTCATAGTGTAATGTGGACAGTGTGTGCACTATGTTAGTTCTTGGTTTATTTTGCAATGATCTATTATGCTCTAAGGTTATTTAAATATGAACATTGAATTGTGGAGCTTGTTAACTCCGGCATTGAGGGTTCGTGTAATCCTACGCAATGTGTTCATCATCCAACAAAAGAGTGTATGTAGCACATATGAGAAAGAGTTATTTATTATGCGATCAATGTTGAGAGTGTCCACTAGTGAAAGTATGATCCCTATGCCTTGTTCCTAAATACCGCTATCGCTGCTTGTTTACTCGTTTCTATCGTGTTACTACTGCTGCCATATAACCACCATCAACTACACGCCGACAAGCTATTTTCCGGCGCCGTTACTACTGCTCATATTCATTCATACCACCTGTATTTCACTATCTCTTCGCCGAACTAGTGCACCTATTAGGTGTGTTGGGGACACAAGAGACTTCTTGCTTTGTGGTTGCAGGGTTGCATGAGAGGGATATCTTTGACCTCTTCCTCCCTGAGTTCGATAAACCTTGGGTGATCCACTTAAGGGAAACTTGCTGCTGTTCTACAAACCTCTGCTCTTGGAGGCCCAACACTGTCTACAAGAATAGAAGCACCCGTAGACATCAATTGACGAAGGAAAATTTCATCAAGCTCATTTCTTTCTTCCCTAAAAACTTCACTCTCACTATTCTCCAAATGTTGCTGCAAAGGATTATTAGGAGCAAGAGCAATAGATGCACACTGTTCAACTTTAAAATCACTATTAGGCGAATCAATTTTATAAGGGGTTTTGGTAAATTTAGAGAAGTTAAACTCATAAGATTCACCAGCAAATTTAGTCAAAATTTTCTCTTTCTTGCAATCTATAATAGCTCCACAAGTATTTAGAAAAGGTCTACCAAAAATGATAGGATAATATTTACTAGCAGCAGAACCAAGTACCAAAAAGTTAGCAGGATATTTAATCTTACCACATAGAACTTCCACATCTCGAATAATACCAATTGGAGAGATAGTTTCTCTATTAGCCAGCCGAATAACCACATCAATATCTTCAAGTTCACAAGAACCAATTTCGTGCATAATCTCCGTGTAAAGCTCATAAGGAATAGCACTAATACTTGCACCAATATCACATAATCCATAATAACAATGATCACCAATTCTAACGGATAGCATAGGAACACTAGCTTTCCTAGACTTATTAGGATGCGAAACAATATTAGAAGCATCTTCACAGAAAATAATATGACCATCTTCCACATTTTCAGTCACAAGATCTTTAACAATTGCAACAGCAGGTTCAACTTTTATTTGTTCTTCGGGTTCTATAGGTTTATTTTCACTTTTATGAACCACACTATTTATAACATAGTACTCCTTCATTTTAGCAGGGAAAGGAGTTTTTTCAATATAAGCTTCAGGAATAACATGATCAACAGTTTCAACTACAACACATTTATTTATAGATGAATCAATTTTATCTTTATACGGTTCATGATACTTATCAAAGTTCTTCTTAGGCAATTCATAATGAGAAGCAAAAGCTTTATAAAGGTTTGCAGCAACTTGAGAATCAAGACCATAAGTAGCACTCATATTACGAAATTTATCAGTATCCATAAAAGCTTCAATGCATTTATAATCATAAATTATACCTGATTCTCTATCCTTGTCGTTCTCCCATCCTTCGGTATTTTCTTGGATCCGATTAAGAAGGTCCCTTTTAAACTCTTCCTTGTTGCGTGTAAATGATCCAGAACAAGAAGTATCCAGCAAGGTCTTGTCTTGAAAAGAAAGTCTTGCATAGAAATTATCAATAATAATATTACCAGGAAGCTCATGAATGGGGCATTTGAGCATTAAAGACTTCAATCTCCCCCACGCTTGGGCAATACTTTCTCCTTCATGAGGCCAAAAATTATATATGCGATTCCGATCTTTGTGAATCTCACTTGGAGGATAGAACTTAGAATAAAACCGGGGCACAATATCATTCCATTCAAGAGAATCCCCATTATCCAGTAATTTATACCAATGTGCCGCTTTACCAGACAGCGATACAGAGAATAGTTTCTTCCTCACTTCATCCATAGCAATACCTGCACACTTGAATAAACCGCATAATTCATGTAAGAACAATAAATGATCTCTAGGGTGGACAGTTCCATCCCCTGTATAACGGTTACCCACTACACGTTCAATAATTTTCATAGGTATTTTGTATGGTAATTCTTCCTTACCTGGCGCCTCATCCACTACCTTTGCAGTAGTAGTATATTTCCCAAATAAACACTCAAGAGAAGATCTCTCCATAATGAGTTATAGCAGCGAGCGAGAAAATAAAATCAGCACAAACAGTAGAAATTTCCCTTACCAATTCCTCTTACCAATAGCGCTTCACTCCCCGGCAACGGCGCCAGAAAATAGTCTTGATGACCCACAAGTATAGGGGGTGTATCGTAGTATCTTCGATAAGTAAGAATGTCGATCCCAACGAGGAGCAGAAGGTGTTGACAAGCAGTTTCGATGAAGGATTCATCGTAAATGCTCACGGACCGGTATTCGGGGGTTTTGATGTAACGGATGAATAAAGTACGAGTAAGTAAAGTGCGAGAGTAACAATTGCAGCGAGTGGCCCAATCCTTTTTAGCACAAAGGACAAGCCGGTTTGTTTACTTATAATGACCAAACGTTCTCGAGGACACACGGGATTTTAGTCTAGTGCTTTCACTACATACGGCTAATTAATCTTCATTGTTTTGATAAGTGTTGTGTGGGTGAACCTATGCTAATGTACCGCCCTTCCTAGGACTAATACATACTTGTGATTATACCCCTTGCAAGCATCCGCAACTACAAGAAAGTAATTAAGATAAATCTAACCACGAGCCTTAAACTGCGAGATCCTGCGATCCCTCCTGCATCGATATACCAACGGGGGCTCGGGTTTCGTCACTCCGGCAACCCCGCAATTGGCAAACGAGTACAAGATGCATTCCCCTAGGCCCATAAAGGTGAAGTGTCGTGTAGTCGACGTTCACACGACACCACTAGAAGAATAACACCACAACTTAAATATCATAACATTGAATATTACTGAAAGTGCATGGGGCCCCCATGTGTGGTTTTGGTAATTAATGACAATCCCTATGGACTAATGTTTGCATTGAGTTATATTTGTAGGAGTTGTCCATAGGCAATTCTTGAACCATATGTTGGCTTCAAGGTTGCAATAAGAAGAAATTGATGAAGGATATCAAGTGTCAAGTATGTCTTGAAGATGAAGATGAAGTGAGCCCTCAAGTTACTTCAAAACATCAACATGATGAAGAATGAAGAAATGAAGTGCAAGTTCAAGATGAGCCAACTCGAAGAGTTCATAAGCTTGAAGCTTGCCATGGAGTAATGATGTGCAAGTCCAAGATGAGCCATCTCGAAGAGATCCTTTGCTTGAGTCTTGCCATCCATATGGTGATCATGGATATGTGAAGATGCGCCAAAGAAGAAGCTCTCCCATGGTGGATTATGGGGGAGCAATCCACATGGTGGTCATGGTTATGTGAAGATGCGCCGAAGAAGAAGCTCTCCCATGGTGGTTTATGGGGGAGCAATCTACAAGACTTCGTCAAGCAAGCACAAGCAAGAAAGGCGTTCCATCTTGTTGAGGTCAAGATCGTCGTCATCAAGCTCAAGTGGAATGCGCAAGTATAAGGTTTGCTCTTGATAGGGTTTCTTTCTCACCGGTCTCATAGTGTAGTTGGAGACTGGTTTATAGTTTAGTTGCCGTACTATCAAGAGGGCTCTCGAGTGAGTAACTCGATCGTATCGTTCGGAGAGGGCTCTCGAGTGAGTAACTCGATCGTATCGTTCGGAGAGAGCTCAAACCTTTGCATCCTTGCATCATCTTTCTTGGTTGTTATTTGGACCTTATCCATGTGATGTTTTAGAGCTTGTGCTTATTCTCATGACAAGCTCTAGTTCATCGAAAACGGATTTTGCATAAATCACTTGTTGCGTTTTCGAGTTTGGTTCATCATCTTTCTTGGTTATTATTTGGATCTTATCCATGTGATGATTTAGAGCTTGTGTTTATTCTCATGACAAGCTCTAGTTCATCAAGAATGGTTTTTGCACGGGCAACTTGTTGCATTTTCAAGATTGGAGGTTTTACCGGTATGTCTTTTTTAGATAGGTCAAACCTTTCATCATTTGTTTCTATCCTCCCTTGTTGGACTATGATGGTTTCCTGCATGATCTTGTAGAGCTTGTTCCTAGCTTTAAAACAAGCCCAAGATCATCAAAATCGGAGTCCGGATGCTAAAGTTATGCCCGTTTCGGTTTGATGTTTCTGCCAGTTTTCAGGGGGGCGGATATTCCGGCCCAAGTTTGGGGCGGATAATCCGGCCCCCCGGAAAAATCCGGTTTTTGGACAAATCCGGGCAAATATCCGGCAAATATCCGGCCCCCATCCTGAGAGCAGTTTTCTCTTGTCCTTAGCCGTTTTTTGGGGCCCGGATATTTTGCAAATATCCGGCCCGGAAAATCCGGCCTGAGCACACCCAAACGGTCATATTTCGATGGGAGGGGGTATTTAAGCCCCCCTTCTTCCTCCTTGGGCAGCTACCTCTTCCTCCAAGTGCTCTCCACCATTGTTGACCTTGAGAGCTTCCCTTTCCCTCTACTCCTCCTATGCTTCTTGAATCTTTTTGAGGGAAAAGGAAGAGGAGATCTAGATCTACATTCTTACCAATCAAATCCCTCTCTTTGTGAGGGGAATCCACTAGATCTAGATCTTGGAGAAATTTGGTGTTCCTCCTCTTATTTGTTCTTCCTCTCTTATTCCCCCAATAGCTTTTGTAGCTTTGTTGGAATTTGAGAGAGAAGGACTTGAGCATCTTTGTGGTGTTCTTGCCATTGCATTTGGTGCATCGGTTTGAGTTCTCCACGGTGATTCGTGGAGGTGAAAGCAAGAAGGTTGTTACTCTTGGGTTCTTGGAACCCTAGACGGATTCTAGGCCTTTGTGGCATCTTAGTGGTGTTCTTGGGGACTCCAATTAAGTTGTGGAGAATCTTCAAGGGCAAGGCCTTTGTGGCATCTTAGTGGTGTTCTTGGGGACTCCAATTAAGTTGTGGAGAATCTTCAAGGGCAAGGCCTTTGTGGCATCTTAGTGGTGTTCTTGGGGACTCCAATTAAGTTGTGGAGAATCTTCAAGGGCAAGGCCTTTGTGGCAATTTATTGGGAGCCTCCAATTAAGTTGTGGAGATAGCCCCAAGCTTTGTGCGGGTTCGGTGACCTTCCTAAGGTCCCATAGTGGATCGAGGACATCCCTTTTGGTGGGAATTCTCGAGGAGAATACGGTGGCCCTCGTGCATTTGGAGTGACTTGTCCTCCACACCGCTCCAACGGAGAGTAGCACTCGCAAGAGTGTGAACTTCGGGCTACATCGTTGTCTCCACGTCACTTCGGTTATTCCTATACCCGAGCTCTTTACTTATGCACTTTACTTTGTGATAGCCATCGTGCTTGAAGTTATATATATATCTTGCTATCACATAAGTTGCTTGTCTTGCTTAGCATAAGTTGTTGGTGCACATAGGTGAACCATTGCTTAGAATAAGTTGTTGGTGCACATAGGTGAACCATAGTTTATAGGCTTTGGGCTTGACAAAGTAAACGCTAGTTTTATTCCGCATTTGTTAAGCCCATCTCGTAAAAGTTTTAAGTCGCCTATTCACCCCCCCCCCCTCTAGGCGACATCCGTGTCCTTTCAATTGGTATCAGAGCAAGGTCTCTCATTCTTAGGCTTCACCGCCTTGAGAGTAAAGATGTCGGCTAGAGGATTAGTTCACGATAACACTCTTATATTAGATGGCACAAATTATGATGTTTGGAAAATTTGCATGCTTAGTCATTTTCGGGACATTGACCCTCATATGGAGAAAATTGTAGATATAGGTTTTTATCCTCCTATGGATTCACAAAGTCTATCTTTAGAGGATGAGAAAAAATTATATCTCAATTCTCAAGCTTCTAATGTTCTTATGAATGCTTTGCGAGATGTAGGTCTTTTTCCATACTTGCCTTTTTGGAGCGCTCATGAGTTATGGACAAAAATTCAAGATAAATATGATGTGTCCAATATTATTAAGGATGATTGCATTGCTTCCACTTCCGGCCGTGATGAGTTCTCATCTTCATCCACTTCACCAAAGTGTGTCAAGACACAAGGTAATGATATGGTGAGTGGTGATGAAAATTGCAATGTTGATATTGAGCTTACTATTGATGATTCTTCATCTCTATCTCATTGCAATGCTTCATCTACGGACTCAAACACATCTAGCACTAGAAATGATTTACATGCTTGTGTTGATAGTCCTTGCATATCATGTGTAAGTTGCTTGAATAAATCTAATGATGATATGCTTGCATTGTCTTGTGGCCATGATAAAAATGATTCTATTTCCTCTAGTTGTTGTGTGTCTAACAATGTAGAGGAAACCAAAGATTCTATTGGTCAAGACAAGATCTTGAAAGGAGCCTCAAGTAACTCCTCATCTTTATCTCACGGTCCTCATATATGCCTTATGGCTAAGGGTTCCACGGTACCTCCTACCATGGAACGTAATATGTCTTGTGGTGATAAGAATGAGGATGAATATGAAGAAGAGGATTGGGTTGTCTCTCTACGCGATAAAGGTGAGAGTGTATTCAAGGTTCTTTACAAAGATAAAATTGCTAGCTCTCACTTCTTTGAAATCTTGACTACCGCTATTGAGAGCCAAAAACTTATTTGGATGCATGAGAACACCATTGATAAAAAGGGTGCTCTTGAACGAGAGTATGCCAATGATGTAGCATCCTTAAAGAATGATCTTGAAGAAGAACAAGATACCGTAGCCTCTCTAGAGGAGCAACTTGAAACCCTTGTGGTGTCTCAAAATGAAATATTTGCTAAACTTACTAAAGAAAGAGACCATGCTAAAGCTAAATTAAAATTGCTTATAAATGAAAAGTCCAAAGTTGGTGTTGTTCATGATAAACTTGTTAAGGATCTAGATGATCTAGACAAGGCCCACAAGGCCTTGGAGAGCGAACACTCTATCCTCACCAAGTCATATGAGCAACTACAAGCTTCATATTTAAAAGAGCATGCTATGTTACCCTCTCTTCTTGATATGTCTTGTGATGATGTTTGTGCTACTAACTCTACTTCTTGTGAAGCATCCATCTTGAAGGAGAATGTTGAGCTAAGGGCTCAACTTGATTTGCTAAATAGCAATTATGGGAAATTGGAAGAAAATCATGGAAAGCTTGCTAGCTCCCATGAGGATCTTCTAGCCTCTCATGATAGGCTAAAGTTAGCTCATGAGGCTATCATATCTAAGGCAACACCTTGTGAGCCTCATGTGGGTACTAGCACTACTACTCAAAATGTTATATTGCCATGTGCTAGTCCTAGTAATTCATCCACTCATAATATTGCTAAATCTTGTGATGAATTATCTTCCTTGCCTTCTTGCTCTAACAATGAAGGTTCTACTTCCTCTAGTACTTGTGTTGTTACTAACCATGTAGAGGAAATCAAAGAGCTCAAGGCTCAAGTCACTTCTTTGAAGAATGACTTGGTAAAGAGTCATGAAGGGAAATGCAAACTTGACATGATGTTAAGTGTGCAACAATCCCTCAATGACAAGAGTGGACTTGGATTCAAATCCAACAACAAGAACAAGTCCAACAACAACAACAAGAAGAAGTGCCAAGTACAAGTCAAAGACCCGGCCAAGATTGTTTGCTTCAAGTGCAAAATTGAAGGGCACCATGTTAGATCTTGCCCTTTGAAGAAGAAGCAAAAAGGGAAGCGGCCTCAAGCTCAAACTCATATTCAACCTCAAGTTGAAGAAATTCCACTTCCCAAGAAGAATCAAGCCAATGCTCCCATTGTGGAGAAATCTAGTGAGAAGAAGGAGAAGAAAAGAACTTGCTACATATGCCGTGAGAAGGGCCACATCTCCTCCTTTTGCACTATTGGTACCTCATCCAACTCTATCTCCATTGATGATGTTTATTCTCTTCGTAAGGCTGAGGGTGGCAATGTGTTTGCCAAATATGTTGGTGCTCAAAGTGGTGTCAAGAAAAGAACCATTTGGGTTGCCAAGCCTATTGTGACTAACCTCTTAGGACCCAACTTAGTTGGGGACCAACAATCCAAAACTTGATCAATAGGTGCTTGTTGGAGGGCATTGGAGACTTGGCTACATCATGAAGAATTAAGGGATCTTCATCATTTATATTATCTCAAGCCAAGTCTTGGTTATCTTGCTTCTATCATATATCCAATGTTCCTCCTTGCGGTAACATGTGCTCAACTCATTTATATTGAAAGTTACTCGCCCCTTTGCATGTGTTAGTTTTTGTTCCTAACATGTGTTTGTATATGTTGTGATTCCTATTTGCTTTTCTTGAGAAATCAAGTCTATGCATGTTGGGTTGCACACCATGTATTTGTGTTTGTGTATGAGCCACTTTGCATCTTGTTGTATCTTATATGGCTCTTATGAGCAATTAATGGACTATCCCATTTTGGGAGAGTGATATTTCTTTGGGAATTTCATGATCCTAACAATGTGTGTACATGAGGAATATCACTTAGAATTGATATTGCAAGATTATCTAGTCTCTATGTGGTATGTCATCTTCATGAGAAATTCAAATTCTAATGTCCATTAATATCTCTAGTTGGATTTTTTTTGCCTCTTGTGAAAATAAATTCCTTATCACATTATGGGGGAGTAATAAGCTTTGTGCATATTACAAGCCTAGAAAATGTGAACATCTGAGGTTGTGTCACATAGAATTGATACCGTAAATTATCTCTCTCCTATGTGGCATGTTTGCTCAAACAAGCTCCAATTTGCTTAAATGGCTTCATTGCTAATATCTTTGTGGATCTTATTTGTGAAAGTTTTTCTTGGCATGGTTTTTCACAACGTGTCCCTCAATACATTTTTGGAAAACCATGTGCTTCAAGTCATACTATTAATTGCTTTGCATGTTGGTATGAATACTATTAATTGCTTTGCATGTTGGTATGAATAATATTAATTGCCTTGCATGTTGGTATGACTAAATGAAGCTATCAAGAAACTATCTTTGCATGATGGTTAACTCTTATCTTTTACCATATGCTTTGTTCGTTGTAAATATGATCTTATGTATACTTACAAACTACCACCGGGAAATATTTCCTAATACCTCTTGTCCTAGGACAATTGGTAATCAATTATGAGGTAGATATTTATTGATCATATCTACATTGGCTCTTGTATTTATATTGCCTTATTTATTGCCATGAATTTGTTGTGCTTTGACTCCCATGTGTCTTCCTTGCATCTTATGGATCTAAGTTGTCTATTCAAACTTTCTTAGCATTGTTAGAAGATATAGGTAGCGTGATGATCCTAGTTTTGTGCATTTTGTATTCATATAAAAAATCCTAGATAATGCACCAAACTTGGGGGAGCTCTTCTATATTATTAGAATGCTTAACATCTCTTGATCTTTATCAAAAAATTTGGTTTTGGGAGACATAAACTTTCTTTTTGGTACTTTGTGCCATCATAAAAAGTGTTGAGGGTTTGGTTTGTTTGTTAGAACCTTGCTCTCTTAGGAGTTGGTTATCTCATTCCTTTGTGTTTAGGTTTAATTAGCTTCTTATAATGAGATAATTCTTTGGAGTCAATCTTGTGTTGATTTGATTCTTTGATATAATTTGGACAACCATTGTCTCTTGATTTATTTGGTGTCTTGTTCAAATTATATCTTTCTTTGGTTCTTGAAAGTATTGTGCATGCATCTTCAATGTATGTCTATCTTATGGCATGTGTTACTTTCTTTGATCCAATATATAGGGTAAACTCCATCAAATCCTAATATGGCTAAGATGTGCATGAAATTCAATTTCATATCTATATGCACATAGTATTGTGGAGTTTGTCCTATATGTTGTAGTGTGTCTAACTACTTTGAACCCAATTAGTTTGGGGACCTTTTTGTACTTACCTTTGTGTTAGGTACAATGGATATGCATTGGATGTTTGTCTCACTCTTGGGGAGAAGTGGTGACTCAATGGTAACTTGAGGCAAGCTAGGATGGTCAACGAACACATATCTACTACATCCTCACCAATGCTATCTCGGTAACAAGTATCTTCTCATGCATATTTTTCTAGCATCCAACCATGTGGTTGCATCTTGACATGAATCTCTTGATTTGCAAATGTTGTGCTTCTTGCTAAAATCTTAACGAAACCTCTTTATTGCGAATGTGAGTAGTTTGAGATGAGCACATATGTTGGGAAGTATATAAAATCATGATCATGATTCACCCATCCCATCTATGCCTATCTAGCAATTTTATTGCATATCAATTCCTCAAGCCTCTCACATGTGCAATATTGATGAAAGTGCAAATTGAGTTATTTCTTTTAGTATCCTCGTTTGTGATACTGTTATCACCAGATTTTGGCTAAATCAGGAGGTGGGCCGCGATCAAGATGGGCTTGGGAGATTACATATGGAAGAACTATGAAGCGGCCTTGCACGGAGAATTTGGGCTAGTTAGCCCGTGTATCTTAATATAATAGATTGTGTATCGGTTTAGAAGTTAGAGTTTATCTCGTGCACGGTTTAGTGCACGCCCACATTAGAAAGTCCATTTGGACTATAAATATGTATCTAGGGTTTATGGAATAAACAACAACTCACGTTCAACCCCAAAAACAAACCAATCTCGGCGCATCGCCAACTCCTTCATCTCGAGGGTTTCTATCGGGTAGCGACATGCTGCCTAGATCGCATCTTGCGATCTAGGCAGCACAAGCCACGTTGTTCATGCGTTGCTCGTCTTGAAGCGCTTTTGATGGCGAGCAACGTAGTTATCATTAGATGTGTTAGGGTTAGCATTGTTCTTCGTTTAAGCATGCTTACGTAGTGCAACCCTTGCATATCTAGCCGTCCTCATGCCTATCTCGGGTGTGGGGCGGCACCCCGCTTGATCATTGTTTAGTAGATCTGATCCGTTACGATTGCTCCTTGTTCTACAAGGATTAGTTTAATATCTCGCAATAGTTAGGCCTTACAATGGGGGGAGGATCCAGTGGCACGTAGGGTGGCGTTCGCAAGTCCTAAACGGGATGTTCCTAGGATCAACTTCATGTTGGTTTTCTGGCCTTGTTTAGGATCAGCTTACGAGCACCGTGCGTGGCCGCAAGGCCCAACCTGGAGTAGGATGATCCGATTATGCGGTGAAAACCCTAAATCGTCGTAGATCTCATTAGCTTTATCTTGATCAAGCAGGACCACCAAGTATTCGTGCACCCCGCACGGATCATGGGTGGATCGGCTCTTTGAGCCGATTCACGGGATAACTCGAGAGCCGATCGAGGCTCGTATTTAACGTTTACATGTATGCCCTGCGAGAAACTAAGCGAGGCATCCTCATCACCTTCCCGACCGGGTATAGGTCAGGTGGCACGCCCTTGCACGCCGCAGCGCCGCGTGTGACCAGAAGAGCATTGCGGGCCGTCGCTCGGAGGGGTCTCGGCCGGCCGCGGCTCTAGGCTCCCCCGGCTCTACGGTGTTGACAAGGCCGCTGCCCGCCGGTGGGTTTTGGCGGTCAACACATTCGGCACGCCCGGTGGGACTATCGTCTACATCAACCACATCGCCATCTACATCCGAGATGGCGGACGGCACGCCAGTCACATGCGACGAGATCAAAGCCATCCTCGAAGCCGCACTCTTCGGCTCTTCCCACCGAACCCACTCCCATGGCGTCAGGGGGAGGGGCTCCACGCCCGGAGGCGCACTTGATGGGAGAGATCTCTCCACCCCGATTGGAGGAGCGCACCAAGTCTCTGAAGCATGGGGATCTGCCCAAGGAGCTCAGAAGGAAACATGACGGGATCAAGGCAACCCTTGGAACCGAACTCATCGGCTCCGGCCGAGAAGACCCGGCCGCACGGTATCGGGCTTGGTAGAAACCCACGTCCGGGTCCCGGTGTCGACACGGTGGATCTCAGCCACCCCATAGATCGGCCAAAGTTTTCCTTTGGTGTCAATGTGGCAGGATCTGCAAGCCGCCATGACAAAGAGGAAACGAGAAAGCAGCCACTCCCGTGGCAAGGAGGAAAAGGGAGCCGATCCGCGCGACCAACCCCGAGGTGAGGACAGGCGGTACCTGGCAAGAGGGGGAATAGGGAACATGCGGTATCAACGCCCACACTCCAAGCACCCTCTCAAAAAATACGGGCAACACCACGACCGACGTCGGCGCTACGACGCCGACGATGGAAGGAATTTCCGGTCTGATGCCGAGGTCGGAAGGTACCGCCAACATGGTAGAAGCAACAACGGGTACGATCGTCGCGCCGAAGGGAAGCCAAGGGGCGAGTGACATGGATAGGCACGGGACTGCCCGTTCTTCAAACATTGCTTGGGACTCGGGGATGAGCCGATTGCCAACAATCGAGGACTGCCCGAGAATGCAAACAAAGGAAGAAGGGTGCCGCTAACGTGTACGTGTTCGGCCGGCTAGGGCCTTTCCCGCATCGGAACAAGCGTGCTTGAGTCCCCTCGAGATGGAAGATCTCGAGGAGGCTGGAGGACGGTGGTGAAGAATACAAATATCATCAGCCCGGATGGTGCCACGATGGGCTCGGCCGTTCCCGAAGCAGAAAGCCCGGCGTACGCGTGAGTTAGAAGAAGCGAAAGATTATACTGCGCACGCTAAGGAAGGCACGGCCTGATCCGGCCGCCAAAATTCTGCGAACCACTGGACGAGGAGGGTGAGCCACAAAGAAAAGGGTGGCGCCCCGAGCAGAGAAAAGCCGATGATGAAACATCGGCTGGCACAAATATGGTGTTTATCCTCCCGTCGGAGTTCGGTGCTCCGAGGATCGGATGAGACATCCGTGGCACAACTTGATCTGCGGCCCACGGCCGGTTATCTTTGAGAAGCCACGAGACGGGAGCTACGAGGCATCCGAAGGCCACTGTACTTACGAGGATATATCGATGGGAGGCACTGTGAACGGGATGCTTGGTGGACACCGGAGCGGCAGTTAACATCATGCCGTACTCTATGCTACGTCGGCTGGGGCGCTCGAGTTTGGATCTAATCAAAACCAACGTAACGTTGAGCGACTTCAACGGCCAAGCGTCTGAGGCACAAGGAGTTCTGAATGTGGATCTGACCGTAGGAAGAAAAACCATCCCTACGGCGTTCTTTATCGTCGATAGCACGAGCAGTTATGCTTGTTTTGCTTGGGAAGAGATTGGATCCACGCCAACTGCTGCATTCCCTCCACGATGCACCAATGCATAATACGGTGGGATGGTGATGAGGTAGAGGTCGTCCAAGCCGACGACTCGGCCGAAGTTTCAACGGGCTGGCATGAACGCATGGGAAGCGAGCGAGGCCAAGAACCCCTCTCGGGCATCAAATTGGACGGCTGCGAGCGCATCGATGTGACAAAGGGAAGGGTTAAGCTAGTTTTATCCACGGCCTGACCATGTAGTTGAAGCCAAGCGATGTGCAAGATTGTCGAGGCTGATCCTTGTGATCGGCCCCAAGGGTCTATGAAGGAACAGGTACAAAACCTTCACCGAGCAAACAGCGTGGAGGCCGATTCCGATGATCGGCCGCGAATATCCTCACCATCCATACTGCCTGGGTTCAACACATTCACGGTCCTTCAGAGCCGATATCATCAAATCTCTTGACAGAATCGGCTCGGGGGGGCGCCCAAGTGGATAAAACATGAGGGTATGCAGTAGAAGAGTCTCATCCTTTGATGGTGGATATTGGAGCATGGGGGCCGATATACAAGTCGGCCGAAAAAATTCGAAAATTTTCAGGCATAGCCGATGCATAGACATCGACTTAAGAGCAGGGGGGTAGTTCCCTCCAAGAGTCTGGAGGGTGTCAGTCTGGAGGGTGTCAGAAATGCGAAGACGTTCTCACCGGAAGTCGCTTCAGCCTGCCGATGATGATGAGCTGATCTGATCAGCAAGGCGCAAGGTTTGGACTGAAAAAGCTCGGGGGAGGGCGGCTCGTCCTGAAATTCCCTCACTCTAAAGAGCCGATTTGTTCGAATCGGTTGATACGGCGTTGCGAGTTGGAAACCAAGGATGATTGACGTGATCGGCTCGCTGCTATTCTCACCTTGAAGGCCCGGGGGCAGCTCACCTTGAAGGTCTGCGCTCCGGGGAGCCGATGTCGTTGGGATCGGCCGAACTACGCACCACAAGTTACACTGAAGAATGGTGCTTATGTTGCAAAATTATCATAGCCTGCTGGATCGGGCTGTATGGACCCTCAACGGAAGGGAGGTGATCGGTCGGTGGCCCTGCGGGATAGCTCTCTTGGACAAGGTTGAGCCCGCCCCGAAATCTCAATGGTGATGATCCGTCCTTTATCCTCGCCTTGGGCGAGGCTCGGGGGGCAGCTCGCCCTCGAGGTCTAACCAACTCTGTCAAAGTGGGCCCACTCTTCGTGACGGCTCGTTCAAAAGACGGTGTTTATTGTAGAAGGAAGGCTGTCGGAGCTGAACGAGCGAGAATTCGGAGAGGATAATGAAAAGGAGACCGACATTATTTCAGGAGTTTTGCCGCTAGGTCCAACATGTCATCTTGAGTGAGATCTGTGGATTCGCGCGAGTAAGGCTTGGCCTTGTGTGGCAAGGAGTTTGGGTCTGGGTGGATCTATCTCGAAATCTAGTGTGGGAGACCGATGCGATGCCATCGGCTTGTTGGGCATTGTCCAGTGTGGCAATCGGCAGAATCAGGAGGGAAGACAATCGGCTAAATTATCATAAAGGGAATCGGCAAAATCGAGTTGGGGAATTTCTTCATTGATGAGCCGGATTTCTTACAGAGAAGAGCTGATTGCTCTCAAAAGGAAAGACCAGGGGGATACATTGCCCCGTCTGCTACTGCTAGCCCTATGCTAAGACCCTATCTAGGGGCCGCTGCTGCCCTCGTCGTCGTCGTCGTCGCCGTCATCGCCACTGCCGGCGCTGCTCCCTGCCGACTCGTCATCGCTGCTCCAGCGGCCGCCGATAGGACCCTCGTCGTCTTCATCCTCTTCGTCGGCATCGTCGTCACTATCGACGTCGCTGAAGTTCCCGGGCCAGAGGTGGCGGCGTTTGGCCGGTGGCTCGTCGGAGGAGCTGTCTTCATCCTCCTCCTCCTCTCCCTCCTCCTTCACCTCCTCGGAGGTGGTGAAGTCCGCCAGGAGAGGCGGTCGTCTTCGCTCTCCACCACCGCTTCCTCGTCAGCAAGGAAGCGGAGGTCGCTCTCCCCGTCGGTTTGGGATTTGTCATCCTCGGACCAGACGGAGGAGTCATGGTCCTCTTTGTCCCACTTTGTCGGGGCAAGGATGTCGTACGCCGCTTGCGTACCCCACGAGGGCGTCGACTCTCGGATGGGAGAAGACACGTGGGAAAGATCCGACGAAGAAGAAGAGGAAGAGGAAGAGGACATGGTTGCAGGGGAGGGTTTTTGGAGCGCCACTGCGGAAGGGGTAAAGAAGAGAACTGTTCGTTGCGGCTAAATAAAAGGAGGTGGGGGTTTTTAATTTCCGAGCAGTTCTCGAGGATATGGTGCCAAAGCTGTCAAATCGTGCGAGAGAAGTTGGGAAGGCAAGTCGTCATGATGAGGCATGCTTGCGACAGTTCCGCTCTGCCGTGATACGACCCCACGAGGAAGAAAACGAGTGGTTTTGAAATTATCATTACCAAAACCAGGGGGGCATGTGTTATCACCGGATTTTGGCTAAATCGGGAGGTGGGCCGCGATCAAGATGGGCTTGGGAGATTACATATGGAAGAACTATGAAGCGGCCTTGCACGGAGAATTTGGGCTAGTTAGCCCGTGTATCTTAATATAATAGATTGTGTATCGGTTTAGAAGTTAGAGTTTATCTCGTGCACGGTTTAGTGCACGCCCACATTAGAAAGTCCGCTTGGACTATAAATATGTATCTAGGGTTTATGGAATAAACAACAACTCACGTTCAACCCCAAAAACAAACCAATCTCGGCGCATCGCCAACTCCTTCATCTCGAGGGTTTCTATCGGGTAAGCGACATGCTTGCCTAGATCGCATCTTGCGATCTAGGCAGCACAAGCCCACGTTGTTCATGCGTTGCTCGTACTTGAAGCGCTTTTGATGGCGAGCAACGTAGTTATCATTAGATGTGTTAGGGTTAGCATTGTTCTTCGTTTAAGCATGCTTACGTAGTGCAACCCTTGCATATCTAGCCGTCCTCATGCCTATCTCGGGTGTGGGGGCGGCACCCCGCTTGATCATTGTTTAGTAGATCTGATCCGTTACGATTGCTCCTTGTTCTACAAGGATTAGTTTAATATACTGCAATAGTTAGGCCTTACAATGGGGGGAGGATCCGGTGGCACGTAGGGTGGCGTTCGCAAGTCCTAAACGGGATGTTCCTAGGATCAACTTCATGTTGGTTTTACGGCCTTGTTTAGGATCAGCTTACGAGCACCGTGCGTGGCCGCAAGGCCCAACCTGGAGTAGGATGATCCGATTATGCGGTGAAAACCCTAAATCGTCGTAGATCTCATTAGCTTTATCTTGATCAAGCGGGACCACCAAGTATTCGTGCACCCCGCACGGATCATGGGTGGATCGGCTCTTTGAGCCGATTCACGGGATAACTCGAGAGCCGATCGAGGCTCGTATTTAACGTTTACATGTATGCCTGCGCGGAAACTAAGCGAGGCATCCTCATCACCTTCACGACTAGGTATAGGTCAGGTGGCACGCCCTTGCACTTCGCAACGCCGCGTGTGACCAGAAGAGCATTGCGGGCCGTCGCTCGGAGGGGTCTCAGCCAGCCGCAGCTCTAGGCTCCCCCCGGCTCTACAGTGTTGACAAGGCCGCTGCCCGCCGGTGGGTTTTGGCAGTCAACACATTCTAGTTGACTTTCTCAATGCATCCCAACTATCTTCTTTCCCTTGTTGATATTTGTGATGTATTTTAGATGTTTGTGGTTGAAGTTCATGAATGTACAATAAGATAAAATTGAGCCTTTGGCCATGCTAATAAGCAAAAATTCTTATTGGTATATTGCATGACTTCGTCTTGGATATCATGCTATATTTGTTGCATATCTATTTTGTGTGTGCATGTTTCTTTGTGGATAAATATCTTTGTGATATTGCCCACTTAGAGAAACTTATACACATAAGAGATGATACATCTCCTTTTGATATCTTATTTATTTATTGCGTGTTGATTGGTCATGCTAAGCAATATAATTCATTGAAGACTATGATGATGCTTTTTTCTCATCCTTGTAATAGTCTTATAATATGCTTTATCATGCCTTTCACATATCCTCTTGGTTGAGCCTTTTTTATTATGGTGCCTCTTACTTGTTGCTCAACTATTTGTTTGTTGCAAGTGTTAAGCTTATTTCTCTATCTATGATCTATTGCAAATGTTTGTGTTTTAAATGGTAATGAGGGAGTGAGGATTCCATGTTATGCATATTGTATTCAAATACAACATTTTAATTTATGCATGTACCTTGGGGAGCTTCCTCATTTAATTTAGAGCACTATCTTTTGGTGATCATTAGAGTTTGATTCACTTGGTATATTTTGTTTTTGAATGATATTATGGGAGTGATGATTCCATGTTTGTGCACTTTATACTCCAATGCAAATTGTCTAGTTTTGTGCACAAACCTTGGGGAGCTTCCTCATATTATTTAGAGAAATCTTCTTGATCTTATCATAATATCTATCTTTCTTTTGGTATCTTCCTTGTGGTTCATTTGGTTGCTTGCTTCATTTGTTGAAGCTTCTTGACTTTGTTATCTTTTTGCAATCTTTGATCCTATCTATAGTGTGATTCCTTCCGAATATTCGTCATTGGATATGTGCATTTGATTCCACTCAAATTATGAGAAATGCACACGCTATGGAGGAACTCTCACTATATTGGCCTTCTAAATTTTTCACCCATTTCGGCAGTTGGTGCCAATGGGGAGAAGTTTGGAGGGTTTAAGGGAATTTGGTTATGTCTTTGCTTTGTGCTTAAGCATGTGCCTTTATTGCATTGCATCTTGTTGCTTTTCATAGTTGAATATTTAGAGGAAACTCCACTAGGCTTTGAATGCCAATATATGCAATGAAAGTCAAGATCATTCACACATGCATATATTATGGGGGAGTTTGCTCTATATATTCAACTTATTTGTTACTTAAATTCCTTATATAAACCCTCTCAAAGAGATTGCCATCAATTACCAAAATGGGGGAGATTGAAAGTGCATGGGGCCCCCATGTGTGGTTTTGGTAATTAATGACAATCCCTATGGACTAATGTTTGCATTGAGTTATATTTGTAGGAGTTGTCCATAGGCAATTCTTGAACCATATGTTGGCTTCAAGGTTGCAATAAGAAGAAATTGATGAAGGATATCAAGTGTCAAGTATGTCTTGAAGATGAAGATGAAGTGAGCCCTCAAGTTACTTCAAAACATCAACATGATGAAGAATGAAGAAATGAAGTGCAAGTTCAAGATGAGCCAACTCGAAGAGTTCATAAGCTTGAAGCTTGCCATGGAGTAATGATGTGCAAGTTCAAGATGAGCCATCTCGAAGAGATCCTTTGCTTGAGTCTTGCCATCCATATGGTGATCATGGATATGTGAAGATGCGCCGAAGAAGAAGCTCTCCCATGGTGGATTATGGGGGAGCAATCCACATGGTGGTCATGGTTATGTGAAGATGCGCCGAAGAAGAAGCTCTCCCATGGTGGTTTATGGGGGAGCAATCTACAAGACATCGTCAAGCAAGCACAAGCAAGAAAGGCGTTCCATCTTGTTGAGGTCAAGATCGTCGTCATCAAGCTCAAGTGGAATGCGCAAGTATAAGGTTTGCTCTTGATAGGGTTTCTTTCTCACCGGTCTCATAGTGTAGTTGGAGACTGGTTTATAGTTTAGTTGCCGTACTATCAAGAGGGCTCTCGAGTGAGTAACTCGATCGTATCGTTCGGAGAGAGCTCAAACCTTTGCATCCTTGCATCATCTTTCTTGGTTGTTATTTGGACCTTATCCATGTGATGTTTTAGAGCTTGTGCTTATTCTCATGACAAGCTCTAGTTCATCGAAAACGGATTTTGCATAGATCACTTGTTGCGTTTTCGAGTTTGGTTCATCATCTTTCTTGGTTATTATTTGGATCTTATCCATGTGATGATTTAGAGCTTGTGTTTATTCTCATGACAAGCTCTAGTTCATCAAGAATGGTTTTTGCACGGGCAACTTGTTGCATTTTCAAGATTGGAGGTTTTACCGGTATGTATTTTTTAGATAGGTCAAACCTTTCATCATTTGTTTCTATCCTCCCTTGTTGGACTATGATGGTTTCCTGCATGATCTTGTAGAGCTTGTTCCTAGCTTTAAAACAAGCTCAAGATCATCAAAATCGGAGTCCGGATGCTAAAGTTATGCCCGTTTCAGTTTGATGTTTCTGCCAGTTTTCGGGGGGCGGATATTCCGGCCCAAGTTTGGGGCGGATAATCCGGCCCCCCGGAAAAATCCGGTTTTTGGACAAATCCGGGCAAATATCCGGCCAAATATCCGGCCCCCATCCTGAGAGCAGTTTTCTCTTGTCCTTAGCCATTTTTTGGGGCCCGGATATTTTGCAAATATCCGGCCCGGAAAATCCGGCCTGAGCACACCCAAACGGTCATATTTCGATGGGAGGGGGTATTTAAGCCCCCTTCTTCCTCCTTGGGCAGCTACCTCTTCCCCCAAGTGCTCTCCACCATTGTTGACCTTGAGAGCTTCCCTTTCCCTCTACTCCTCCTATGCTTCTTGAATCTTTTTGAGGGAAAAGGAAGAGGAGATCTAGATCTACATTCTTACCAATCAAATCCCTCTCTTTGTGAGGGGAATCCACTAGATCTAGATCTTGGAGAAATTTGGTGTTCCTCCTCTTATTTGTTCTTCCTCTCTTATTCCCCCAATAGCTTTTGTAGCTTTGTTGGAATTTGAGAGAGAAGGACTTGAGCATCTTTGTGGTGTTCTTGCCATTGCATTTGGTGCATCGGTTTGAGTTCTCCACGGTGATTCGTGGAGGTGAAAGCAAGAAGGTTGTTACTCTTGGGTTCTTGGAACCCTAGACGGATTCTAGGCCTTTGTGGCATCTTAGTGGTGTTCTTGGGGACTCTAATTAAGTTGTGGAGAATCTTCAAGGGCAAGGCCTTTGTGGCATCTTAGTGGTGTTCTTGGGGACTCCAATTAAGTTGTGGAGAATCTTCAAGGGCAAGGCCTTTGTGGCATCTTAGTGGTGTTCTTGGGGACTCCAATTAAGTTGTGGAGAATCTTCAAGGGCAAGGCCTTTGTGGCAATTTATTGGGAGCCTCCAATTAAGTTGTGGAGATAGCCCCAAGCTTTGTGCGGGTTCGGTGACCTTCCTAAGGTCCCATAGTGGATCGAGGACATCCCTTTTGGTGGGAAATTCTCGAGGAGAATACGGTGGCCCTCGTGCATTTGGAGTGACTTGTCCTCCACACCGCTCCAACGGAGAGTAGCACTCGCAAGAGTGTGAACTTCGGGCTACATCGTTGTCTCCACGTCACTTCGGTTATTCCTATACCCGAGCTCTTTACTTATGCACTTTACTTTGTGATAGCCATCGTGCTTGAAGTTATATATATATCTTGCTATCACATAAGTTGCTTGTCTTGCTTAGCATAAGTTGTTGGTGCACATAGGTGAACCATTGCTTAGAATAAGTTGTTGGTGCACATAGGTGAACCATAGTTTATAGGCTTTGGGCTTGACAAAGTAAACGCTAGTTTTATTCCGCATTTGTTAAGCCCATCTCGTAAAAGTTTTAAATCGCCTATTCACCCCCCCCCTCTAGGCGACATCCGTGTCCTTTCAATTACTCAACCATACTTCACTACTAACATTTAGACTTCACCCATGTCCTCAAGAACTAAACGAACTACTCACGAGACATCATATGGAACATGATCAGAGGTGATATGATAATGAATAACAATCTGAACATAAACCTTGGTTCAACGGTTTCACTCAATAGCATCAATAACAAGTAGAAATCAACACCGGGAGAGTTTCCCCTATCAAACAATCAAGATCAAACCCAAATTGCTACAGCGGTGACGAGGTGCGGCGGTGGAGACAGCGGTGATGATGATGAAGATGATGGTGATGGTGATGGAGATGATGTCCAGCTCGATGGCGGTGACGATGGCGTCGATTTCCCCCTCCGGGAGGGAATTTCCCCGGCAGATCTCAGCCTTCCGGAGAGCTCTTTTCTCTCTGGTGTTCTCCGCCCCGCAGAGGCGGCTGTGACTCTTCGCGACGTACCCCCTCTGGCTTAGGTTTTCGGGACGAAGGAGTATGCGAAGAAAAGGAGGCGAGAGGGGGCTGTGGGCCCCCTCCTCACAGGGCGGCGCGGCCAGGGCAGGGCCCGCGCCGGCCTGTGAGGGGGGCCCATGGCGGCCCTCCTCAGCTCCCCCTTCTGGCTCCCTTCGTCATCTGGAAAAATAGGAGTTTTCGTGTAATTCCCGCCAATTGTTGATCTTCCGAAATATTGCGTTCTGACGATGCTTTTTCCAGCACAATCCTGGCTCCGGTGCGCGATCCTCCAATAATCATGAATCATGCAAAATAGATGAAATAACATAAGTATTATCTCCAAATATGAAATATATCAATGAATAACAGCAAATTATGATATAAAATAGTGATGCAAATTGGACGTATCACGCTCCCACTTAATTTCTTGCAAATGCAAGCATCTTCATCGTTTCTAATGAAATCAAAAACTCTTTGACTATTTCATCCGGTGAAGATTCGAACTCCGCGATACTCACTTCATCCAATTGAAGTTTGTATACCTATCTAGTATTTCACGGACCAGCAAAACTCTTGGCCGTATCTTGTATACACCTTTAATACACACTTCTGTTAAGTAATGTATTTTGTCATCCTACTATCATATCTCATAAAAGAAATATGTAGTGATTAGTAGAATAATCCACATAGACTATAAGCATTGTTGCGGAAGATTTAATCTTATCGTAGTCAACTCTTTGAACTTTGTCGTAAACAACTTTTCAACAAGTCAAGCTTCTTCAAGGATATTCCATCCAAGTCCATCAATTTTATAGATCCATTTACTATCAAAAAGTATTCATCTATCTTGGATTTCATGGCATATAGCCATTTTAACGGAGTCGGGGCCCATCATAACTTCTTTGTTTATAGTTGGTTTATCATTGTTCAAAATCAATCCTTTGTCCACAAACCATTTATTTGATCACAAAGTAAACCATACCTACAACGTTCAATATGTACTTCGATCTCCATGGCTAAAACACTTTGTAGTCATGTGAGCCATGATCGTCGTGGCCGCTTCCGGAATCAATTCCGATGCTGCGCTACTCTGATCATTATGCTCAGGTTCAAAAACCTTATCAAGTTCTATTGTCCTCCCACTCAAATATTTCGCTAGAAACAATTTCTCGGAAATAAGAAACTTTGACAAACACTTTTGACTTTGTCTCCATAGTGGAAAGAATTCCCAATTAATTCTTTGGGATAACCAACAAAGACATTCATCCGGTTTTGGTTGTAAACTTATGCTATGCATACCAAAATTTAAGAAAATACTATTAGGGTTCATACCCATGCCATAACTCGTATGATGTCATTTCAACGGATCATGATGATGCTCTATTTAGTGTAAAAGCGGTAGTCACTAAAGTATAATCCACAAAAATATAATGGCATCATTTTATTTTTATCTCATCATTAACCCAACAAGGTTTGGATACATCTCTCGGAAACTATATCATCACTATGATACTCCAAGAAATGTGAGTTGTAGAACAATTTCATAACTCTCTTAGATGTTCGCTAAAACTTGTAATTCAAATATTTTCCCAATGATCCAATCATAGATATTTGACTTTTCTATTACGATGATTTCCACTTCATGCTGAAATTTATTTGAATCCATTCAAATGTTTCAAACTTCTTCCTTATCTAATATATCCACATATATATACTCAATTCATTGTTGGAAGTTTTCATGAAGTAGAAGAATCTCCCGCACACAACTATGCCCAGTGAACCACATATATCATCATGTATGTTTTCACTAAGTTAGTTGCCCGTTCAACTCTTGGCCTATGAACGGTATTTTAGTCATTCTCTTTAGAAAAGATTTGCAAGCGCCAAACGATTCAAAAATCAAATGACTCCAAAAATCCATTTGCATGGTGTTCCTTCATGCGTTCCTTTCTAACATGACCTAAATGGCGGTTCCACAAATAAGTGGAATTCAAATCATTTGCCTTATGGCATTTTAGCGTCAGTATTATGTGTGTGTGTTTCACCATTAAGATTTATAATAACTTATCCATCGTACATGGAGTAATGTCATAATTTGAACAACTCATTGTTTTCATTTGACCAGAGCAAAATAACAATTATTAAGTTCTTTATTATAAATTCTAAGGGCTAGGTAGAATACCAACGACAAACATGATAACACTTTATTATGTTTCAGACGTGCATTATTACCATATTCCTTATTAGTCACTTAGGCCATCGTATTCTTGTATTGCGTTGTATTGTATGACATCTCATACCAACCAACCTGGTACAAATACCCAAGAATTTCATTATGTGACCAAACAAGGAATACATCCATAACATGTATATCATTTATATACACATGAGCTAGACTTTCTAGTCTTTTCTTTCTTTCTGCCAATAATCTTTTGTAGTTTCTCTTTTAGCTTTCCTCATTATTCAGAAAAACACTTCAACATCAATAACTTCTAGGTTTGTTGGTCAAATACCAATAACCTTGAGGTTCTTACTTTGAAGTTGATCATCATATGACAAGTGTTCCGGATTTCACTATTAGTAACCTTTTAATATGATGAACAATTTCACTCATAATTTTATCCATCATATCATGACGACTTTTTGAGACCATGTCTGTACATGCTAGACTCGTAAAGTTTAACCTCAGTATTTGCATGTGCAAATCTGGCTTGCACCCATTGTATGCACACGTAGAATCTATAACACCCGATCATCACGTGATGCTTCGAAACTACGAGTCTTAGCAACGGTGCATACTAAGGACGATCACTTCATGGATATGCGAATATCGTTAGTGCCCAACTAGTTGGAGGATTGGGACGCCTGGCATCTTCAACCTTCATACATTCCCATAAAACTTATGAGTTTATGTAGTCTCACCAAATTATATTCTATCATCTTGCAATAAGGTCTTAGATATCACATATATCTCATACCTTGATTATTTCTGAAAACTAAATTTTCAGCTCCTTATTTTTCAAACAGATTTGAACTTCAAGTTTCACGGAGACAAGATAACTTTAGGTACTAATTGAAACCATAGCTCTTTGAATCAACAATGTGAGATTTACTAAAAGTTTGCAATAGGACTTAATCATTTCTTGATACTTTAACAATACGGTACCAGTCCGTAAAGTTTCTTGTCAGATTTTTAACAGTATTTCTATCTCAATTACAAGACTAGCGCATGGTAGAAAACGGATGCCAATACTACAAAATTAATTCAAAATACTACTCAGACTATGTTTATGATAATTAGTTCATGTTTTAATCTAATTACTAATGAACTCCTACTTAATACAACATCCCTCATAGTTGTTAAGTCACGATCCACATCCACTACACCAAAACCGATCATCACGTGAGATGATGTAGCTTCAATGGTGAACATCAACATGTTGATCATATCATCCATATGACTCGTGTTCAACCTTTCGGTTTCCGTTGTCCCGAGACCATGTCTGTACATGCTAGGCTCGTCAAGCAAACCCAAGTATTCCGCGTGTGCAAACATGGCTTACACCCGTTGTATATGAACGCAGAATCTATCACATCCGATCATCACGAGATGCTTCGAAACGACGAACTTTGGCAACGGTGCATACGAGGGGAGAACACTTTATTATCTTGATATTAATGTGAGGGATCATCTTATAATGCTACCGTCGCGATCTAAGCAAAATAAGATGCATAAAGGATTAACATCACATGCAATTCATATGTGATATGATATGACCCTTTAGTCTTTGCGCCTTCGATCTTCATCTCCAAAGCACGGACATGATCTCCATCATCAACGGGCATGATCTCCATCATCGTCGGCGTAGCGTCAAGGTCCATGGCGCCGTCTTCATGGTTTGTTCACCTCATGTAGCAACTATTACAACTACTTTGAAATAATACTCAACATGAAATTTAAAGACAACCATAAGGCTCCTGCCGGTTGCCACAATACAATAATGATCATCTCATACATATTCATCATCACATCATGGCCATATCACATCACCAAACCCTGCAAAAACAAGTTTGACGTCTCTAATTTGGTTTGCATATTTTACGTGGTTTAGGGTTTTCGTGTAAGATCCAATCTACCTACGAACATGAACCACAACGGTGATACTAGTGTTGTCAATAGAAAGAGTAAATTGAATCTTCACTATGGTGAGAGAGACAGACACCCGCAAAGCCACTTATGCAATACAAGTTGCATGTCGAGCATTGAGCAAGTCTCATGAACGCGGTCATGTAAAGTTAGCCCAGGCCGCTTCATCCCACCATGCCACAAGATGCAAAGTACACGAACTAAAGACAACAAAGCAACACCCACAAAGACATTGTGTTCTACTCGTGCAACCAATCTATGCATAGACACGGCTCTGATACCACTGATGGGATTCGTAGCATAGAAAACAAAAAATTTCCTACCGCAAGAACGAAAACCAAGCCAAGATGCAATCTAGAAGATGGTAGCGACGAGAAGATCATGAGACTAACCCTCGAAGATTTCCAAAGCCTACGATATTAGATCTCGTTGTTGCTGTAGTCGATCACTTGCCGCTTTCGAAAGCGCGTAGAAGATCTTGGCGGTGCCACAGTCGGGCAGCACCTCCGTACTCGGTCACACGTTCGGTGTTGATGACGACGTTCTTCTCCCTGTTCCAGCGGGCAGCGGAAGTAGTAGATCCTCCTCGGAATCCCGGCAGCACGACGGCGTGGTGGCGGTGGTGGTGGAGAACTCCGGCAGGGCTTCGCCTATGCGCTGCGGGAGTAGTATGTGGAGGAGGGGCGCTAGGGTTTGGGAGAGAGAGGGGGGTAGGGCGCCGGCCATGGGGGGCCCTAGGTGGTGCGGCCAAGAGTGGTCAGCCCCCTCCCTCTCCTCCTCATTATATAGGTGGAAATCCCCAAGTGTTGGTATCCAAGTCTTCGAATAAGACCGGAAACCAAAACCTTCCATAGGGACAAAACCTACCCAAGGGGGGAATCCCACTCAAGGTGGGACTCCCACCCCTTCCTTGGGGGGTTGGCCGGCCACCCTTGGGGAGTCCACCTTGGACTCCTCCCCTTTAGGGTTGGCTGGCCATGCAAGGTGGAGTCTCTCCGGGACTCCACTTTCCATGGTGATTTCTTCCGGACTTTTCTAGAACCTTCTAGAACCTGCCATAAATGCACCGGATCATTTCCAAACCTGGAATATGACTTCCTATATATGAATCTTATTCTCCGGATCATTCCGGACCTCCTCGTGATGTCCTGGATCCCATCCGAGACTCCGAAAAAAACTTCGAACTCCATTCCATATTCCATATCTACTTAAACGACATCAAACCTTAAGTGTGTCACCCTACGGTTCGCGAACTATGCAGACATGGTTGAGACTTCTCTCCGACCAATAACCAATAGAGGGATCTGGAGATCCATAATGGCTCCCACATATTCAACGATGACTTAGTGATCGATGGAACCATTTACATACGATACCGATTCCCTTTGTCACGCGATATTTTACTTGTCTGAGGTTTGATCATCGGTATCTCTATACCTTGTTCAACCTCGTCTCCGACAAGTACTATTTACTCATACCGTGGTATGTGGTCTCTCATGAACCATTCATATGCTTGCAAGCTAATTAGACGACATTCCACCGAGAGGGCCCAGAGTATATCTATCCGTCATCGGGATGGACAAATCCCACTGTTGATCCATATGCCTCAACTCATACTTCCCGGATACTTAATCCCACCTTTATAACCACCCATTTACGCAGTGGCGTTTGATGTAATCAAAGTACCTTTCCGGTATAAGTGATTTACATGATCTCATGGTCGAAGGACTAGGTAACTATGTATCGAAAGCTTATAGCAAATAACTTAATGACGTGATCTTATGCTACGCTTAATTGAGTGTGTCCATTACATCATTCACATAATGACATAACCTTGTTATTAATAACATCCAATGTTCATGATCATGAAACTATGATCATCTATTAATCAACAAGCTAGTTATACAAGAGGCTTACTAGGGACTCTTTATTGTTTACATAACAAACATGTATCAATGTTTCGGTTAATACAATTATAGCATGATATATAAATATTTATCATAAACACAAAGATATATAATAACCACTTTATTATTGCCTCTTGGGCATATCTCCAACATTAAGTAGGACTCTCGAAGTGGAAGAGGAGAGAAGCGCCAAAATCTGATCTCGGAATTTTCCTTGCGAAGCCACAATGTTGGAGAACATCTCACTGAGTCGAACGCCTTTTCTAATGTCATGCTTGAACATGAGGCAGAGATTTTCGAGCGGTGGAATTTCCGAGAGGTGAAAAGTTCCTCACATACATGTATGTAATTATGATGGATGCTCCTTTTTTCAATGAACGCCCTTCGAGAATTGGATACGGGAGAGTCCATATGAGTTCGCAAGCGGGGCGGCTGTCGTTTTATTATTTCCGTATCGACCAGATGTAATCACATTCTTTCTTAAAAGCTTGCACAAGTGTGAAGATAATAACGTACATGTGAATGTTTATTTAATTATTTTAAAACTTTAATATACTATGTCCATCTGAAAAGGATGTTGAAGATTTATCTAGATACAAACGAGTTGTTATAAACGTGGCAACCAATGGGAAATTGCAGCGGAAGGCACAAGATTTAGCGTGAAAACCCGTCTAACACAAAGGGGAAAGCCATAAACGCCAACCAACAAAACTTCACTATATGGGAAGGTGTTTACAAACACATGAGTTATGTTATAATAAACCGTATCCAGCGATGTGGTATTTATCTGTTTTGGTCTCGGAAATTCAATTCGGCTCCCGGGTGCATATGCTCCCTTTATCAGAAAGTTATATTTCGAAATGTCGAAAAAATTTGACAAAAAATTCTACATGTACATCTCCACAATATACGTACGTTCATCAAGTTTCGCGAGGAACCAATATGTTTTGTGATCTGTGTAAAAAAGAGAAAATTTATCTCCTGAAAAGCCTTATTTTCAGCATTGAATTTTGTCATTTTTACACACGTCACACGACAAGTCGGATTTTTATGAAACAACTTTGTGAGCGCGTAGCACGTAAAGATGTACGTTCGAATTTTTCGTTTCAATTTTTTGAAATTTCAAAATGTATGTAACATGCATTTCAAAATAAAGGGAGCATGCTCCCATGTGCCAAAACATCATTCCCGTTTGGTCTAGCCTATCGACCTCCACTTGTCAAATTGAAATTTTCGTTCTCCCTCCCTTTTTTTCCCACTCGAAACGTTCCCGCAGGAGACGCACTAGCGCGCTCCCACAAAACTTGCAGAACCAACCGCCCACCCACCGTGCCTACGCCCGGTCTATACACCCCCACCTCACAAACCTCATTCCTCCTTCCCCTGTACGCCGCCGCCGCCGCAGCCGCTTCCCTCTCCACCCTAGGGTTCCCTCCGCCCACCACCACCGCCAAACCCCACTCCCCATCTCCCCTCGCCGCCGACCCGATGGACGCGCCGCAGCTGACCCCGGGCGCGGTGAAGGAGATCTGGGACCTCCCGGACGGGCCGGGGAACATCAAGCCGGTGCTGCAGGTGGCGGACCTGCGCCCCGTCACCACCAAGTCCGCCGCCGCGGCGAAGCAGTCGGAGCGCTTCCGCCTGCTGCTCTCCGACGGCGTCCACTCGCAGCAGTCCATGCTCTCCACCGACCACAACCACCTCGTCCGGGACGGCACCCTCCGCGTCGGCTCCATCGTCCTCCTCCAGGACATCACCTGCAACACCATCCAGAAACGCAGGTACGTGCACGCAATACCTCCTCCAACCCCCTAGCCTGCTCTGCTTTAACCCTAGCCTGCTCTGCTTTTGGGTTGTTTTGCGTCAAAGATTGGATCTTGGGTCTGCTTGCTGCGATTTATTGGGGAGGGTCCAAGAACCAAAGAAGCGCACATTTCGCAGTCTAGGAAGTCTATTTTGAAGATTTAGTCACTCGATGAACTTGATAGCTGGTAGCCTGTTGCGACAATGATAGGGTTAGAGCGTTAATCACTGCACAATATTGGCCTTCAAATTCAGCTTCGCTTGAGTTGTCGTCCTACGACATCGTACTAGAAGAACATATGCCATTGCTTGTTTACTTTACAGTTATCCTCCAGCCCCAGCAGATGTAGTTATCTTTGTCGTGGATACTGCTGATGAAATGGGGGGAACCACCATTCAAAAAAAAAAAGAGAGGGGAAATTCTCCCTGTTATGTAAAATGAATGTTCTGAACTTCTGATGTTAACATCCAATCTTTGTTCTGGGACAAAGATTGGCTCTGGATCTATTTGCTTCAATATGTGGCGGCCCAACAACGAAAGATGCACAAATCCCTGTTATGTCAACGAAGATTTAATCACTCAAAGAACTTTATAGCTAGCCTGTTGGGACAGTGATCGGGTTAGAGCGTTAATCATTGCACAATATCAGCCTTCAAGTTCAGTTTCATTTGAGTTATCGTCCTACAGCGTTTTACTACGTAGAAGAACATATGCCATTGCGTGTTTAATTTACAGTTCTCCTCCAGCCCCAGCAGATTAATTTATCTTTGGCGTGGATACTGCTGACAAAATGAGGGAAAACACCATTAAAAAAAGAGAGAGGGGAAATTCTCCCTGTTATGTAAAATCAATGTTCTGAACTTTTCATGGTATAAAACGATTGGGTCTTGGTCTGCTTGCTTTGATATGTGGCGGTCCAACAACGAAAGATGCACAAATCCCTGTTATGTCAACGAAGATTTAATCACTAAGAACTTTATAGCTAGCCTGTTGGGACAGTGATTGGGTTAGCAAATGTATAGCTTTTCATGGTATAGCTTTTTTAAGAACTTCCTGTGTTGTGTAGGATTTTATTGGCAAATGTCATCACATTTTCTATGTTTGCTGCAGTAAAGGCGTTGTATTTTGTGGCAATGCTGCTCACGCAAAATAGTGTCAATTTGTATTGCTGATTTCCATATCAAATTGATAAAACAGTTTACATCATGCATTGTCATGATATGAGTTATGGGATTTCCGTCAGTTTTTGGAACCTTGTTTTTCTCGTGGCCCTAATTATCATTCTAGAAAATAGCAAATAGCATGAGCAGGCTGTATTTTCTTTTTAATTCTAAAGGTGTGGGTAACTATTATATTCTCCAATCTCTACTTTGAGTTGCTCTTTTCTGTACCTACTGTTTTATGAGCCGAGCTTTTTTCTAGAATAAAACAAATCCTCTGGTAGAACTGAGCGGATATCTTTCAGAATACTTTGGATATTTGATGTTTATATGGATTTCTTATCACATGACCTGACAAATGTTTTTCTGTTGCCTTCAGGATAATTATTGTTGTCAAACTTGATGTTCTGCGAAGTGAGTGTGACATGATTGGGACACCCAAGATTTATGAGAAAAAAATACCTGAAGGACAGGGGCCTAACTTACCAGCCAATTCTGCTCAAGCAAATAGTGGAATCTATTCCGGTGCTCCAGGCATGCTTGGCAATGCTGGTTCTGAAAGGGTGGAGCAGGTTGCTAACAATCTGTCATATGGTGCACCCTACAATGGTGTTCATGGCCCAGTCAACCCTTCGATTGGTCAAACAGTCGAACCTGTACCTAACAATGTGTTGTCTGATGGATCTTATGGTACATTGTCAGCACAGAACACAATGAATGTCAATGCAGTGCAGCCAAACGCTCAGCGACCAATACTGAACTCTCATCAGAACCAAAGGTTTGCAGTTCCTGGTACAGGGGGGAGCTCTGGCCCTTCTGGCAATATTTATGGGCGTTCTGCACAGTCTTCGTATCAGCAGCCAGCTCCTGCATATAGAAATAGTGGACATGTTGCTAGGAATGAAGCTGCCCCTCGTGCTATCCCGATTTCAGCATTGAACGTTTACCAAAATACTTGGACAATAAAGGCTAGGGTGACTGCGAAGAGTCATGTCAAGCACTTCACCAATGCGAAAGGTCCAGGAAAACTCTTCAGCTTTGATCTTCTTGATGCACATGGTGGAGAAATTCGTGCAGTATGCTTTAGTAGTATTGCGCGGTATGATCAGTTCTATGACCTAATTGAGGTTGATAAGGTGTACTTGATATCTAGAGGGGTGCTCAGACCCGCAAAGAAGCAGTTTAACAATTTAAACAATGACTATGAAATCAATCTGGATAATACAAGTTCTATTGAGGTTTGTTCTGGTGATGATAGCAGTATCCCTAGGCAGCAGTTCAATTTCCGAGAGATCAGCGAAATAGCTAACATGGATAAAGGCTCCATGGTTGATTTGCTAGGGGTTGTTACATCAGTTAGCCCTTCTTCTACATTTATGCGGAAGAATGGTGTGGAAACCCAGAAAAGAGTCCTTCAACTGAAGGACATGTCTCGTTGCAGCGTGGAAATAACCATGTGGGGTGACTTCTGTAATGCCGAAGGTCAGCAGCTGCAGTCACTGTGTGATTCTGGTTTGAATCCTGTACTTGCTCTGAGATCTGGCCTTGTTGGTGATTTCAATGGCAAATCTGTGGGCACAATCAGCTCAACCTTGTTAAAAGTAAATCCAGACTTCTCTGATGCTGAACGGCTGAGGCAGTGGTACATAACTGAAGGGGAAAACACTGCTTGCACTTCTTTATCTGTGGGTGGTATGTCAAGCATGGGCCGGACTGATGCCCGAACAACTGTTAGGCAGATCAAGGATGACAACTTGGGAAGATCAGAGAAGCCCGACTGGATCACTGTTATGGGTACAATATCGAACATCATCACAGATACTTTCTGTTATCCAGCTTGCACCGCAGAGGTTAATGGTACACGCTGCAATAAAAAAGTCACAAATAATGGTGACGGGATGTGGCAAGGCGAGAAATGTGATCACAGCTCTCCAAATTGTGAGTACAGGTACATGCTCCAGTGTCAAATCCAGGATCACACTGGGACTACTACGTTTGCAACTGCATTCCAGGATGCTGGCCATGACATAATTGGCCTCACAGCGCAGGACCTTTTCAGTATGCAACATGAAGATGGGGAAAAATTTGCAGGAATCATAAGGCAGACCCGTTTTGAGCTATACATATTTAAGCTGAAAGTCAAGGAAGAAACATTTAGTGATGAAGCGCGCGTGAAAGCCACTATAGTTAAGGCTCAAAAACTGGATGACACGGCAAAAGAGAGTCGCTTTCTTGTGGGAGCTATTGATAACCTTTTGGCGGATGATGGCTCAGGCTCAGTTCCTGGGGTGAATGGTGCTGCTGCTATTAACACTGGTTTCACATCTAACAGCACGTATGCCACGAACATGGGTGGCCCAAATCAGTTTGGGCAGCAAGCGAGCTTGTCTGCCAGGATGGCTAGTACGCCATCGGCAACACGATTTGCACAGGCTTGTGCTGTTTGTGGGTCCAATGAGCACAGCGTGCAGAATTGCCCTGCAGTGGCCATGGATATGCAGCAACCAACAGCAAGTGGCATCACGCCTAATTCCTACGGTGGGTCCTCGGCTGGCAACGCAAACGCCAGATCAGACTTGTGCTACAAATGCAGCCAGCCTGGGCACTACTCTAGAGACTGCCCAGGGCAGCAGGCCACCTCGTACGCTGCTTCGGCTGGCAACGCTGGTGCCAGATCAGACTTGTGCTACAAATGCAGTCAGCCTGGTCACTATTCTAGAGACTGCCCAGGGCAGCAGGCTGCCTCCTACGGCTCTTCAGCTGGCAACGCCAATGCCCGGTCAGACCTGTGCTACAAGTGCAGTCAGCCCGGGCACTTTGCCAGAGACTGTCCGGCGCAGGCTGGTGCCCCCCAGCGCCAGGGTTACGGAAATGGCGCCGCTTCAGGAGGATACAGCAGGCAGTCCTATGTCGGTAGTTCCTGACGTGTTTTGAGCTGATCCAGTAGCGTCCTGGTTCGGTTTTATCTGCGTGGCGTGGCATCGCCGCGCTTTGCCAGGCCACGCTTTCTGTACAGTTTGATCTGCCTGCAGTGTTTGGGCTTCTTCCCCAGTGCTCTACTGGGGTTCCTGTGTCTGGAATTTGTGTTACTATATATTCATGACTTCATAATGCAGCGTATGTTTAAATAATCTGTGTTTGCCTTTCTGTGGTTTTCTCGTGCCCTTTCCTTCACTATGCTACCTGAGTCCACCGTTTGTATTGAGGCTGGCCCGCTAGATCTGCAAAGAAGTTCGCGATGTGGCTGCTGTTTTTGCTATGTCCGGTGTAGTGTTGATATGCTTGTTTGGTTCAGTCATGCCCTGTTCTGATCTTTGGTATTGCTTGTTTCATGCATTTGCACTAGGTCGTCATTTGTTCAATAGCAAGATAATTAGCATATTATTTTCTCTAACTAGGTGAATGGGCATAACGTAGAAGCTCTGTTAAGATGCAGACAGTGTCAAAATATCATACGGTATCGGCATGTGCTGTGTGTTTCATGTCTCTGTAGCAACTTAGGGTAGGGCGTGGATAGGTAAATACATGCCTAGCTATAAACTGCTCCGTAGGTATATTCAAATCGGCTCCAAGAAATCATCTGTTTGGGAGTAAAATAGATGATATTCTTAATGATAAAAGATCTAAAGAAAATTAACCAAGTACATGTCCGTCATATAAGTGAGCATGTAATTTTTCTATGGAAAAACATCAGTTTTGTGGTATGTATAAAATATAAATCTAAAGCTCCAATTTTTTTTTTAGAACAATGACATGTCATTCTTTCTTCGTGAAACATCATCTATGCATATAAAAGACACGAATATGTATATTTTGGTAAAAAATCAGATTCTTTGTCACATTTTACCGTTCATCTCACTTGGTTGAATTGGCATGTCACACACGGTAAACCTAAACATCATTATGCAACGGTGAGCCGTCCTTACACCGCACACGGTTTATTTAACCATGTGTGAAGAGGTCTTCATTCGCATTTCTTTGAAATCGTTGCGATAGGTATGACCATCACAAACAATTTGTACTCTTCCGTCCACGCATTACAAGATTGCAAATGGAGAATGTTGAACTAGCCGTATAAGTTCAGCCCAGATGGCACACATTTGTTTCAACCAGCCGTATGATTTCAACAAACATACATTTTATATCTGCAAGCAATACCAAATTATGGTAAGCTCACCTTATTTGAACATGATAAGAGTATGTCAGTTTTATTTATGCAACCAAACACCAATACCGTGCACCATTAGAGTTAAAATGGACGTTGTGCAGACCACCACACAAAGAGAGGTTTGTTGCTCACAACGCGTAGAAAATATCTTCACATGCTGCCAAACAAAGTGAGATCGTTCCGAAAGGCCTAAGAGCCACGAAGCCTGCCCTACGGAGAGAAAAAATGGCACGGCTTACCAAACGCGCCCCTAGTGACCCTAATTCTAAAAGGCAATGCGTACCATGATGATTCACACATCTAATGTCAAGAGCCAATGCATACTATAGTGATCCACACATCTAATGTCCCGGTGACTCCTATTCCAAAATGCAAAGCGTACTATGTTCATCCAAATAGATAATATCATATTTATATGAATTTATGGACTACAATAACCGTAACCGATAGTCATGTGATTTCATTGAAAATTAAGAAAACAAATTATTGATGATACCATCACAACGGCGGTCTATTCAAGCGTTAGTACACTCCTTATCATTATTCATATGACACTTTATTGCTCTGGCCATCACATGTTGGATAATCTATTGGAGGCGGTGGGAGAGTTGTGTCCAATGTCGGCCCGTCCTCCACCACGAATACCGTCGCCATGCCAGAGGGTACATGCTTCTCAAGATGGCAGTGCAAGAACCACACCCCTGTTCATCATTGTACAATGGACTAATGATTATGAAAACTCAGGACATTTCCACGTAAGTATGCATACAAATGATGTTACACATACCTGGATTTCTTGCTACGAATCGGATTGCTGTCCAACCAAACCTTGGGACTAGGGCCACGTTCCTGACGGGTGGATCCACCAAATTGTATGTATGCACATCCTTGTTTGGGTCATATTCGCCAATCCCCTGCGCGAGAATGAAGAAGTCGTGCCCATGGAGGTGCATAGGGTTTAGGTAGCTGGTCTCTCCCGGTGGCCCCTGGAAAACAATCTCCAACGTGGTGTTGTAACGCACCCTCCTCATTGACGTGGCCTTCATTGTGTTGCCTCTGTTGAACTCTATGTTGGGTGGACTGCTTGGAAATTCTCGCACCATGCTTATGGACGTACTAATATTGTTGTAGTAGTGTGCTTGGAGCAATGGCACCGACGTGGGCAGTTGGAACGAGATGTTGTTCATACGGGTCACAGCGGTACGGCAGGGTGATTCGCCTTCTTTGCAGATGTACCCCTGGTCAACATCGATGAATATTCGCTCGTCAATGCTTGTTGGCACCGAAGGCATAAGGAGGCTAGTCAAGTTGCCATGGAAGTAGAAGGATATATTCCCCATATCATCAACGGGCAGTTCAGGGGACAATGCCGGAGTATTCTCAGATCCCTTGCTCGTATTATTATAGTGTATGATCCCTCTTGAGATGACAAGCGTGTTCAATAATGGCTCTTCCACTATCCATTGTGACGGGACTGTCATGGCGACCATGTAGTACTTGCCAGGAGGTGCGTCAGCAACGACTAATACGTCAACCGTCTCACCAGGCGAGATCGCGATTAGATCCGTGGTGTAAGGTTTCACATAGTTTGCATCGGCGGCGACCACCGTGAAGATATGCCCAGCGATCTTTAAGTAGAACTCCGCATGGAGCGCGGCATTCACTATCCGTAAAAGATATGTCTTGCCGTGCTCTACATTAAGAATATAGTCATCTTCGATGACCCCTACGGAACACAGAGAAGATAATTATTAATTTGTCATCAAAGCATGCCAATGACAAAATCTACAGTCTAGTAGTCTGAAATATTGACAATGGGGTTTCCTAGAAACTTAGGATAGCTCGCTAAAATATCATGCATTTGAAAGACCTAATTGTAATCAAAGCATGCTATTTTCACAATAGGGTCGTCTCTTAGCATTGTATCCTAGATACTAGGATAGCTTGCTTAAAGTAGAATGCGCATTTGAGAGGCCAAATTACCGGAGCAGTTATTGAAGGCCCCAAGCTTGCCATTGATTGTAGATGAAGTGGGCACTTCCTTCATTTCACCATTCGCGAGTTTCCTTTCCAACTCAAGAAGATCTGTATCCCACCATTCTCCTGCATGCAGTTGACAATATTATAACTAGGCTGATTAAACAACACACTTGATGAGTAATGTGGTGAACCAATGGAGGACACAAACCTAAGACAAGGGGTATTTCCTTGTCAGGTTTCGGAAACGGGTAAGAACCGGGACCCGATCTCGGACGGATGATTAAGGCGCCATGAACTGTTGCACGGAGGCAGCTGACGTGAGCATGCCACCACAACGTGCCTTCCTGACCGGTGACGTTGAATCGATAGGTGAAATTCTTATTCGGCTGGATGGGGCACTGTGTTATCATCGCTGGTCCATCGGCCCAGCAGTTCAGTTGTTGCTTCACTCCATGCCTGCATACAGGTATGTAGGATTAGCAGACCATTTTTTTCTTTCCCACAAGAATACTGTCACAATTTGGATTGTTTGTCCGTAAGCAGTTGTCTAAACTCGCCAGAAAAAGATGATGGTGACTCACACTAGAAAGGAAATGGCATAAACGAAATGGCGGAAATGAGATGGCGGGAAGGAAATGGTGGAAAAGAAACAACGAGAAAAAAATGGAGGAAAAATACACCTGTACCGGATGGTTTGTAACAAAGCAGACAGTTAAGTAGGGTTATTCTTGTGATCTCCTTCTATACATTGCATATGATCAGATGCAACCTTTGGATATAACTCCACTCATCCGGATGATTTGTATTTATGATCACAAAGAACCGAGGTCGAAGGCATATTTTCATTGACATCCTCTCTATACTGAGCTGTGAATTCTGTGGGGCTGCGAGAGGCTATATATAGGGGGTCACAATGGCTGAAATATGGCATAAAGGAAATGGCGTGAAACGAAGTCGGGAAGAAAAGAATGGAAAAATAAGCATCAACGAATTGACTGAAATACTTCTTTGCCAAGTGTCCATTTTTTTTTTGAGAATACGTCCTGGAAGACGTATCAATCACATAGAAGAAGAGGCCGACGACCGATACAACTCCACACCCACCCAAGACGATACATAGCCAAGCGGCTTACAACACCCCGCTACAAACGACCCGATGAGAACGACCCGCCCCCAACATCCTACCAAAAGAGGTGAGGAGATGGAGCACGGAGCCACCGAACCACGTCATGAACCAAGCAAGACACCACCATAGCACGACCGCGACTCCAAGGCAGCCCGGACCAACGTACCTCCCCTCATGAGCCTAGAAGAGTCGACGAGGAGAAGGCAGGATCCTTCGGACTCGGAGAAGCAACTGACTAGGTTGCATCCACCACGTCGTACATAGCGCCTCGAAGCCCCATGCCCTGGCCAGCAGCCAACACCGGCAGCGCATCGCAGTGCCCAGCCTCCAGTTACACATCGGTCTCTCCCCAAGTAGCCTCGACAAGGTCTTCAAGAAGAGAACGACGCCGTGGCGCCGCTGCCGCCTTGCCCGATGGACTGGGACATAGGGTTTCCCCTGGCGGAGAGGGAAGGCACAATTGCCAAGTGTCCGTTGGTAGACACTCGGAAAGGTACCACCGTCGTAATGGAATTGACAAAGGCGGATAACAAGGCCACATGTCCCATGCCTTTGGCGTGAACGGTATTTTGCCGTGTGTTTTTAACCTCTTCGCCGTGCTCGTTTCTTTACCATGTGTATTCTGCATTGTGTGCTGTGTCCAAATTTATGCCGTGTGATCTTAGTGACATGGTCGTGTGACCGCAACTTTGTTGTGTGTTTTCCCAAACTGAATACACGACACCGTCTTATCTCTGCAGTGTACCGTGTTTCCCGGCACACGGCAAAGGAGCCGGAACACTTGCAACGTCGATTTTTCCTGTAGTGCTAAGTTGGATCGGATATGAAATACTAGCTACATTAATTACCAATGATAATGGCTACTTCACCCCCGAATGTGACGTTCAGACGGGTTTTGCTTGAACAAAGGCTACTGGCATGGAATGCTCTAGTTCAACGATTGGGAGATATTCACTTATCGCGTGAACCGGATGAATTTAGATGGAATCTTCATGTAGATGGCATTTTCTCAGTCAAATCCTTATACAATGCGATCCTTCATTCTGATATACCAATTGATAATAATAAGAAAATTTGGAAGATGAAGATACCATTAAAAAATAATTTTTTTGGATGGTACCTTCGTCGAGGAGTTATTCTTACCAAAGATAATCTTGTTAAGCGGAATTGACACGGTAGTTCACGGTGTGTTTTCTGTCATCATGATGAAACCATCAAACACCTTTTCTTCCAGTGCAGTTTTGCAAGATCTATATGGTCAGTCATCCAAGTAGCGTCTACCCGGTATCCCCCGACTAGTGTGGCAAATGTCTTTGGCAATTGGCTTCACGGTATCGATTCAAGGTTTAAGTTGCTTCTTAGGGTGGGGCGCTATCAGCTGCGCGCTTTGGCTTAGTAGAAATGACAAGATTTTTAACGATAAAAATTGTTCTTTGTTGCAGGTCATCTACAGGTGTACATGTATTCTCCGTTCGTGGTTACCTCTTCAGTGGGAGGAGAACCGAGACCTTATTACGGAGGTCTGTACACGGTTGGAGGCTATGGCGAGGGATACTTTTTCTCTACATGGGTGGCAGCATAGTCTACGGATTGGCGCTCCACCCTCATCCTAGGCATTATATGATTCATCGTTTCGATATGTATTTCGCCTGTCTTTACTTTTACTTTGGCTCCATATACTTGAACGGCTGTGTACATTCTGGTTATGCAGAGGCTGAATGTAATTGCTTTTTATAAGTAATAAAGCATCCTTTATCGAAAAAAATTACCAATGAATTGTTACTCCATTCGGCGACTTGTTGACGACATGAACAACCACCGAGTCCCCTTCTGTGACCTCGATCGTTGGGCCGGGGAGTTGCCCGTTCACCACAGTGACGAGCGTGTCGTTGCACAGCTGATCCAGTTTCATCTGGCTCACCTATACAATCCGAGGAAATCTCAGGATCAAACCTTTAATGATGGTATATATATCCGGCCCTATATATATGTGTTTGTAAAAAAAAGAGACAAAGGAATAATCCGGACAAGACAAAAGTGAGAGCTGGGCTAGGAGAGCGCTTACTACGAACGTGTGCTCGACGATCGCCGCTTCACCACCGGCAGCCGCTGCTAGAACCGCAGCAAGGAAGAAGACGACGCACGCGGCGGCCATAGCTGGCACAAGCAGGTGGCTAGCTTCGCGACGGAGGGATGATGTTACACACCGTCGTCGGTAAAACTTGGTGGCACTGAACTTCAAAGCAGGTGGTTCTCTCTCGGCACCAGCTAGCTACAGCATGCATGTAGAGCTCATGGCCGATTCTCTCGCTCTTGCACATGGTTCCCCAAGTGCCCTCACAGCTCGATCGTTGCCTTTACTTGATCTAGACGAGAGCTGTTGGAGGTTTGGAACTCTTCCTCGAGTCAACCCCCCGGTTTCTGTGTCCGCGTGCGTGCTTGGAAAGTATAATACTACGCTACTAGTACTCTACTACTACCTCCATTCTAAGGTTTAAGATCTATAATTTTTTTAAGAAAGTCAAACTATGTCAAATTTGATTAATTTTTTATAAAAATCGTGGCATGAGTACAATACAATCGATACCGTTCATCCTCTTCTTTATTATTCAACCATCCGTGGCATGAGCATGATACAATCGATACCGTAATCTGCTGTTACACTCCACAAGCTCTAAATAATAAGTAGATCTTTGTGACTTAACCATGCCATGGACGAGATTGTCCTTTGAAATTAACGAAACTTGTGCCATAGTTGCATGCTCCGCTTGGGTTAATTTGCCATTCCCTAGCACGCAGGAAATTACCACACTCGCTGCAAAAGTGCCATTACTTGCTCCATTTTTATTCACTTCGTATTCTAGATTAAGTCAAAGTTAAATATTATAAAGTTTAGGACATCGAACCACGTGACCTAAGCCCCGTGCGACGGCACCATGCGCCGCACCGGGGCTCCTCTGCCCGCCGCTCAAGGGGCCCTCCCCTCATCTGCTCCCCTCCCTTCGCCACCGCCGGAGGCGCCACCGAGCAAAGCCAGTGTGGTGGTGGGGCCCCTACTGGATGCGGCTAGGCGTGGCGGCGACGCACGTTGTTTCTCCATCGGCTGCGGTGGTGCTCGACGACAGCGGCCAGAGGCGCGGGTGGCGTGCGCTACGGGGAGTTTCGGCCCGAGAGGGCTCCAAACTCCTTCGCCTTTTCCTGCGTGTGGCGATGGCCTGCTGGTCCGCTCCGCATCACCCGGGCATCGAGCGGCAGCCCCGGGCATGGCGGCGACCTGCTCCTTCCACCGGAGGTGGGCAGCGAGATATGGTGGATCACAAGATCCCATGTCTTGCACAATAAAGGAGGCGGCGGTCCTAGGGTTCCTTCAGTGCGAAGACGAAGATCAACTTCATGCATGGCCTCGCTAATCTGTCCTGGAGCGGTGAGTTTTGGAAGGATCCATCGGCGAACTCCCATGGACACATCATGTCTTGACATCGCTGGATCGGATTGAATTCGGTCATGCGCGCCCATATTGTTTTGGGTTAATTATTGGTTTTCCACTACAGCCTGCGCAACACTTAGTTTTACCACTAGAGCAGAATGGTGCGGGCCGTATCTTACAGGTAGGACCGCACAATGACAAATAGGGTGAAGACCGAACATCTAGGGGCTCTTCTGTCTTGCTAAACATTGGGGGATTAGTGTTCTGGAAATTTTTCAGCTTAGATCCAGGATGATCATGGTTTCCGTTGCCCTGGTTGTTCTGAGCTAACTGTTGCAGTACGACAAGGTTGGCTTGTCGCTCAGCTCTTTCTACTTCTCGATCTGCCATCATCATTTGCAACATCTGCATCATTGCATCTTGGTTGGTGTTGCGGGTTGGCGGGGCCATCTGAACATTTGAGATAGATCATGAGATAAGAGGGAATTTTCTATGGCTTGTTTGGTTTAAGTTTGAAAAGTTTGAACAAAGCTAACACACCGTTGGTTTTAAGAACCATTCACTCGCTCTACGATACAAGGGACAAATACAAACTCACACCTACTCAAGTGCTTTAGTGATACTACTCTTCATCCGGAATGGTGGTTTCTTCATCTTCATGGGTAATGGGCTTGGCGAAAGGCGCGGGCGTTGTCCAGCTCCTTGCGGGTCTTGTACAACATGAAGTCCAGGTAAGTAACATAGTGGTTCATCTCCGGGTGCGGTGGCATGGTTATTGGTCTTCCCATGGGATCATGTCTTGGGTAGTAAACAAAGTGAGTGTTCTTGATCCTGTTCACATTCTGTCCACACAGACGGGCAATTGCTTCTTGCATGGCTTTGGATATTCCTTCCTTCCAAGTGTTTCCCCTTACAGAAAACCAGATGGTTTCCCGAATTGGGGCTCCTAGCTTTCCTCTCAGATCTGCAGTAATTTCCCACTGAGGTTGTCTTCCAGACTGGTCATTGAGTGGTAATCCAAAGAACTCGGGATATGGGCGTCCTAAGTATTCAGCTAGTTGCTTCAAATCCTTCTTGAACATTAGGTTTCCTCCGTGGCCAAGCTGGTAGGACTCATAGTGGTACTCCATCTATGAGCAATTAGGATGAGTAGGTTAGAGAAGTGATCAAGTGTGCAAAATTTTATGTAGAATTACAAGGAAAAGTAGAGCATGGATGTCTTATTTTGAAAAGATCTCAAGGATAAGAGTGAGATTAAGTTTTCATAAATATTCACTTCATTTGTTTTGAAACTAAGTTTTTCAGACGTCCATTCTAACTAGTGTCTCCTAAGGTCAAACAATGGCTCTGATACCAACTTGTCAACACCCGGATTTTTGAGTCCAGATGCCTATTATGCCATACATCGCAATCCCAGGAATATTGTTTTTGCGAGACATAATAGATTAATATCACAGAACATCATTCATTACAAACCATAATTTTCTTACATCGAAGGATCACATGATCCAGTCTTACAACAGAGGGGATCTAGAGATCCAAATACAAAACACATAGCGGAAGTGAAGTAGCTGTCGTGGTCCATCTGTTTCACAGACAACTTTTGACGTCAGGAGTAGTCCTAGTTATCATAGACGTCCTGCTGTCCATCTTCTTGGTACTGATGCTCCTCTTCATAGTCTGGCCATTTGAATAGCCAGGGACAAAGCCATGAGTACTTTAAAGTACTCGCAAACTAATACTAGTGTAAGTACTATCAACTATAGCAATGAGGTTCTAAGCTCTAGGTTCATTTGCATAAAGCCAGTTTTATTTCATAAGCACTTAGTAGTAAAAGACTCTTTAATTGCCTACTGACTCAAGTGGGAACATTAGTGTCATTCCCACAACTCTGTTGTGATTCAAGTCAAATTCACCTTTCAAGTTCAAGTCACTAGTCATATGTCACATTTTGAAAATGGGCTGATGACGGAACAGTATGGCCTTTCCAACCGTCCATAACCGTGGACACGGCTATTCGAATAGGTTTACACTCTGCAGAGGTTGTACAATTGTGCCACAACTTTTGATTACATCCGTCAGGGATAGCCCTGAATAATCATACTCAGTATGCGGATCCTCAACCATAACCTTTCACTTACATATCCTAGTATAGACACATCTCCCCATGAGCTTGGCCTCCCAGTGATACAAACCGTCATCCTGGGAACTGCACAGGGCTTGGGTCGGACATTCACCTCATTTCACGTCATTTCACATCATTTCACTTTCAACGGAGGCAACCTCGGCATAACCCCTATGACGCTTGTTTAGAGGGAACCCATACTAAAATACATAAACTTCCAGTTAAGCCCTACCCATAATCAGGTATTATGGGGGTACTCAAAAATTGGAATGGTATCGCATCCGAACCCAACCATCAGTTTTTGTAAAATTCACCATGTCATTCACAAGTCATATTCACCTTCAAAATCTTTCAATAGAATGACTCATCATTCCAAGGTTTTCAAAGTCATTGGATTTCACATGTTTCCCTTCTAGAATAGTCAATTTTAGTTTTAGCACTAGCAACTAGTTATGAGGGGTGCTAACTAACTTGTAGCTTTCTAGGCTAACTTTGATGCTCTTGTACTACTCCTTATCTAGACTCAAGTCAACTAAAAAGTAAACCTTGATAATCAAAGTAAAAGCTTTGTAAGGTAAAAACTGGGACTTGAAAAGTAGAACACAAAGTAGTATGGTATTGGTGCCTTGCTCAAGTAGAGCTTGCACTTGGGTAACTTGCAAGAGTATAGCTTGCCTTGATTGGTACAGTGATCAAAGTTTTCTTCCTCTTCCTCGTAGACTTCTTCTTCCTGGTAGCACTCGGGACTAGCGTCTATAAATAAATACAAGATACACAATCACCAAACAAATACTTAAGTAAACTAGTAACCATAATGGTTCACACAAGATGACCTATTATCATCACAATCATCCATACTAGGGTTTTACTTTTATTTACTTTGAAAAGTAATTTCCTGTCATTGAAAATGTTTATTAGGATTTCTATTTAGTTCTTTGGAGAAACAATTTCCTCTCATTTAGTCTTGTTAAGATTTAACCTCCTCAAATAATAAGGTATGAACACATGTTGACCAAGGTCAACACTTCATATTTATCATTTGGGAAAATGATTTAAATGAGATTCATCATCTCATGCAATTTAAATACTAATTGAAAAGATTTAATATCACCAAGTAATTAAATATGAGATTCTAAAAACTAGGCTATTATCTCATATTGAATTACTTGAGAAAATGATTTAAATGAGAGGAAACCTCTCATACTTTTTACAATTAATTTTGGGTGATTTAAATGGACTAGAAATGGTCACATAGCCATCATTTTGCTCTAGCCCATGATCATGCAAACAACTATGTTATGTTTTTACATAAACAATTAGTGTATTTGAAATGTGAATTATGAGAGGTGGAAACACCTCAAAATTCATCATGGTTGATTTTCTAAAACTGTTTGAATTTGAAAAAGGGTCTGCCTTGTTATTTTTTCTACATTAATTCTACAACAGATCTAGGGTTGAGGCCAGTGTAGTTGGTTAGAGATTTTCATAAGCTTTCCAACGATACCAAATTCATAAAATTTGGCCCAATGGATCTTCCTAAATTTAAATTTGAATTTGGTTCCAGTATTGAATTTACTCTAAATGGATTAATTCGAATTTGAAATTGTGGGCTACGCGGGAAAACTTCACGGGCCAGGAGAAAAAGCAAAACGGGCCGGCCCAGCAGTGTGTCTCGCACACGCGGGCGAGATGTCAAGAGGTCCCACGCGTCAGCGACACTTAACCAGCGAAGCGGTAAGTTTCAATGGGGGCCGTAGGATTAGAAATGGATCGGACGCGTGAGAGGTCGTCGTTGTCTCTGGCAAGAGGAGGCTACTGGAGCGGCGAGGGTAGGGGGTTGGCGAGCTCACTGGCAGCCGGCGGTCGTGGGGGTTGACGCAGGACGATGTTGCGGAGGATGAGGAAGCGTCTGGTACATGTGGCGTCGCCGGAGGTGGCTCCAATCGACGGCTGCGTCTGCGGTGGCTCCGCGGACTCCGGCGAGAAATTGAGTGGCTACCGGCGGTAATGTGAGGTGGAGAGGAGTCGAGGAGAGTCAGAGAGGAGAGGGGAAGGCGATGGTGTGAAGAAATGGCTCGGGGGAGGCCCCCTTTTATAGATGCGAGGTGGTGCCGTGGGTGCACGGGGCAGGTCATGGTGGCGACGGCGTTTGGAGCGGCGAAGGGGCAAGGGAGGGGGCGCGTGAGGTCACTGGCATCATGGCGAGCAGAGCGAGCGTGACGGCGCAGCACAAGGAGGACGAGGGCGTGCGGGCGACGTCAAGGTCTCCGCAGTACCATGGCGGAGGTTGGTGATGATGGCGATGGCGACGGAGCACGGGCGAGGGTGTGGTCGTGTCTGGCGCCTTTCTGCTGGAGTGGCGCGTGCGCGTGCGAGAGAAGGGAGCGAGGGGAGGACGGATGTGAGGTCACGAGCGTGCGCACTGGCGCGTCCAGTGACATGTCTGGGCGCGCTCTAGCGTGGCCTGGCGGTCTGGGCGCGTCTGGGCACATCTGGTTCTGGTCGTTGCCATGCTCGTCTTCGACCAGGGAAGGTACGAGCGTGCGCTGGAGGGTGTGTTGAGCCTCGTTGACATGGTGAAGGGGACCAGGGAAGAATGGAGAGGAGGAGTGGCATGGTGATGCCAAAGGTGCTCGGCATGGCATGCTTTTGATCATGTCTCCACTTTTATCAGTGCTGCAGTGCATGGCTTGATCCAGAGGAGGTACCAGGGTTGTGATGATCACAAATGGTCCCCGGTTTAGCCCAAGATCCAATGGGTTTTAGCATGTATTCACTTTCCAGATTATTGCACACAAGGTGCTCGACCAAATGGCCGCATGAAACTAAAGTTGGAATTTTGCAAAGAGTTTTGGTGGAGTGGATTCAAATATGATTTGGCACACAATGGTGGTGGTGGTGTGCAAAATGGAAGTGGTTTGTGAAAATTCAAAATAGACATGATCTTAATTCTGATTCAACATCACAACTTGGCATCCTTACATTAAGCAATGGAGAAAGATTTTGCTATGTTGGTATTTACCAAAGTTGTTCGCCTTGATGAGGTCTTGGATGAGGTACAAAGAGTTGGGAGAGTTTGGTTTAAGAATCTCTTAATACAGGGGCTCAAAGAGGGTAAGATGTTAAAATTGTCACATGTGACCATTATCACATGTCACTTGAATTTGATTTTTCTTTTGATTTGATTTGGATTTTCTTGATTCAAAAGTGATTCTTATTGGTTTAGTAACATTTCCAGACTATTGGCACAAGTCAATATGGCCTTGGTTGAAGATTTGTAAAAATGGCCATAGCCTCATATGAGGTGATATTCTTATTTTTCTTTTTCTTCTATCTTGTTTCACTTGATTCACTTGGGCATGGTTTAGGGTCCATTTAGGGTTAGATTGGGTTTAGTAATGGTTTAAAACCATTTGGGTAAAGTATGAGGTCATAGGTCAAGATTCGCCATTATGGCTACTAGCAATAATCGGCGCGGCGGCACGCCGCGCCATATAGTGGCTGATGATGGTAATTTTTAAGGTGCTCAGACGCTAGGGCGTAGTAGTGTAGTGGCTCAGATGAACTAAATTGAAGAAGAAGGGAAACTTTTTAAGGTGCGTAGTAGTGTAGTGGCTCAGATGAACTCAATTGAAGAAGAAGGGAAACTTTTTAAGGTGCTCCGACGCTAGGGCGTAGTAGTGTAGTTGCTCCGATAAACTCAATGGAAGAAGAAGGGAAACACCTAGATTCTAATGAAGAGAGAACTCAATGAGGCTTGGATCAGCTAGGGTGGGTAATTATATCGAAAGAAAAAATGTTTATAGTGGTTTAGTGGCCCAACAAGTTTAGTGTTTGGTCCGTTTCATCATCTAGGCCGGCCAAAAGAATTCACTTGTGAGCGGATCCTTCTAATCGACGTTAGACAACATAAGTTGCTCTTTTTTTTGGCGGAAATTTATTTTTTCCTATCCAATTTGTCTCATTGGTAGTAGCCTGAGGAGCTTCTTCTCGGACTCTCAGTCAGTAAGGGAGCTACCAGGGATGACGACACATGCTGTTAGGAGAGGGGAGGGGAGATGGACAAGGGAAAGGAGAGACTGGTGCCATGGTGAGGGGCAGGTCATATTAGCCAAACGCAGAGGCGGCAGAAGGCTTTGCCGGCGTGGGAGTGACTGTGACAGATGCAGCGTCGGCAATTCACTTCTGCTGTGGCGGCGAAAGTGGAACGCAACGGCACATGGATTGGTCTGTGTACATGGAGTGGCCCGGGGCTTCTGATTTGTAAATCAGATGTTTGCTTGGGCGGAGTGGAACTTGTGGGCATCAGATGTTGCTTTGCAGGGAGCTATCTGAAGTAAGTTCAGACGATCTAAATTTAGTAGGTACACTTTTCTGCTAGCACAAACGCTCTAAATTGATATCTCGTATCTAGCTAGCATGAAAGCATGAAATTTGAGCATAAGGGAACATGTTAGTGTCATCAATGGTTAGCAGTATAAATTGATTGATTATGAGCATGGTTTTGAATAGCGTGCTATATCGCCTCTATAGTGGCTCTATAGCATTTTAAGGAAGGTGCCGCTGAATAAATTCATGTACATTTGCTCACTATTAGCATGCTATAGCACCAAAATAGTGGATTTTAATGGATGTTGCTATTTGTTAGAGCGCGCTATTTTTTTTCATTGATTATGACACACACATGAGGAAAAACATAAACTAAACACTGCCAATAACTGAATATATGTTCTTAATATACACATAGTGGATCGTACTACATCTTATAAAAGCAGGAGATGCTAAGCAAATATATATGAAATCATACTGGCATGCACCACAAGTCTCAGTGTTTATCACAATGACATACAACATATAACTTTCTCATTCTTCACATACCCTAGACTGGAGACACATATGCTATAGGCCAAACATGCTAAACATGTATGCACACAGTTTATTCCATCGGTAGAGATCTGCTGAGAGAATGAAAAATAATAAAAAAATTAAGTATTAGAAAAGCATCAGGCAGTACACATTTGTACATAAATGTAATAGGCACTGACCAGAATGTGGTAGCCAGAAATATGGGCAGCATATCACTCTAAAGGCTTGTTAACAACTCCCGTTACACAATATTACTTGTCTGCGTACAGGGATTGCCATCAGCGATAATGATATCACATCAGGACAAAAAGCTTACAAAGCCCATAATCTGGATATGCAGCTTGATCATTTTTGAGGAGTGATACGCAAATAAACTGGACGCGGCAGTAGCTATAAAACAGCTATTTATCATCAATACGCATACACTTACTCATCTCCCTTTTTCCCATCAGGATGAAAGTGCTGCAAGGCATATGGAAACTTTAGCTAAGGAAACTGGATCAATGAACAGAAGCACAATACTCTCGAAGCAACAAGATAACCTAATATATTAACTTGGCAGTGAATTAACAAAGAAATGGATAACGACTAAGAGATTCCTATCGAGAAAACAATAACATAGGAAAGCAAGTTATGGATCTCTAGAAACACACAAATTCCTAAACCAAAACGTTGCTATTCGTTCTGAAGGAAATAACAGATCTCCTTAAGTGAGATGACATACTCATATTGGTAGCAATTGTGTTAACTCATAAACATAATGGCCGAATGCATATCCATGTTTTTGTTGGATAATTAGGCACAATTTCCATGATTACTTCCAGAATATAAAGCATGATGACAACAACTACTAACATGTGAAACTCGAACATACTAGATGCATTAATCAACATGAGTAGCAGCAGCACAAACAGTAAAGCATTCATCGCTAAACAGATCAAGATATGTCGTACGTACCGATCTGGTGGAGGTGGCGGTGGAGGTGTAGCAGATGATGTCGCAGCAGTAACGTTATTGATGACAACGTTGTTGACGACGGGTCGAAGTAGACGGCGTTGAAGACGACGGTAGGCAGCACCGCCCGACTTGGACGGAAGGCGACCCGTGATGAAGAGCTTGAGAAGTCGCGCAGAGCGCTTCCCAAAAACCTAATTCGCCCTCTCCCGTACAGGATCGCAAGGACGAGTGGTTCCGGAGACCTGCTCTCCCGTTCGCCGATGCACGTCGGCGCGCGGGATGGAGTAGGCTACGATGGCGGCGCAAGCAGAGAGAGGTGGAAACCCTAACTCGTGTGTTAGATGTGATTCTGCGGTAGCCGGGCAGGAGATTATATAGGCTCAGGAAACCCTAGACAACGTGGGCCACGCCCACATCGCACGAACGTTTTGAGTCGGTTACAGATAGCCCACGATCCGGGAGCGACCCGAACCGACTAACTGCGACGCGTCCGTCTAGGACTCTGTTCGTTTTCCTGAGCTGCAAAAAGTAAGGAAAGTCTCGGCTCGAGGCTCAATCCACTCACCACTCACCACTCACCACTCACCACTCACCACGAGCGCGTCGTGTCGAGTCGAGTCGAGTCGAGTCGAGCGAGGAGGAGGAGGAGCGCGCGCGTGTAGCACTCCTTTTCTCACTCACTTACTAGTGGTGGAACAACCCACCTTATAAGGTGGTCTAACTTCCTCCCAACTTTCCATGTGGGACTAAACTTCCCACCTCTTGCCACTCCCTAGTGAGCTGCCACCAACTTGGGCTCAAACTCACAAGGCTTCCACAATGTGGGCTTTGAGATTTATAAGAAAATCTGAAATCTAGTATGGGCCATTAAGTGTAGGCCCAATATTTCAACAATCCCCCACTAGATCTCAAATCCCCATTTAGAGATTTACCAATACTCGCTGCTTGTTTTATATACCAGTGTTTCAGCAGAGACTGTTAAGTTGAACTTCCGCCTAGAACCTTAAGCTACATCCATTCACACTTGAACAATGGACTAAGCCTTGAATTGCAAGTTTTGCGTGAACAGGGTTTCACTCAAAGTCATGACCAGTACATGGCTGCCAATAGCCTACCCCGCGGGTGAAGCATATGCGTCATACTTCGTGGTCTCTTCATGAGTTTACTAGAGATCACCCAAATCTCATAGATTGCGACGTTTAACAATCGAACTCATATAGGTGTGTTATTTCAAGAATGCTCTGTAGGACCGCATCTTTGCTAAAATAGCCAACATAAACACATTAAGGCTTTTGCCAACCTGCCTTACAGCAATTGAGAGTTGTGCATCTTCACATAGAGAGGGTTACATAATACTCTCCTCAATTAAACCACTAGTTTGTTCTTCCCAGGTCCTAATTCACGGGATCTCCGATCACAAAGGTTGGGTTACCACTATGGTGTAACATCAACGGGTCTCAAACCCATCTCCCTCGATGCACTTTCTATCACATTACGTGATAGTCCCTTTGTAAAGGGATCTGCCAGGTTTTTGTCTGTTTGAATATATGTAACAATTATTACTCCGGAGTTTCGCAATTTCCTGACAGACTTCAAACGTCTCTTGACGTGTCTTGATGACTTTGCGTTATCCTTAGAATTATTCACTTTGACAATTACAGTTTGATTGTCACAATTCAAAAGGATTGCTGGAACAGGTTTTTCAACCACAGGCAAGTCCATCAAGAGCTCACGCAACCATTCTGATTCAACAATGGTTGTGTCTAAAGCAGTAAGTTCTGCTTCCATAGTTGACCTCGTCAATATGGTTTGCTTGCAAGATCTCCATGACACTGCGCCACCTCCAAAGGCAAATACATACCCACTTGTGGCGTACAGATCAGCTACATCTGAGATCCAATTCGAATCACTATATCCTTCAAGCACAGCTGGATGCCCTGAATAGTGAATCCCATAACTCATTGTACCACATAGGTAGCGCATGACCCTATCAAGTGCATGCCAATGATCAGTACACGGGTTTGACATGAACCTACTCAACTTGCTAACAGCAAAAGAGATGTCCGGTCTAGTCGCGCTCGCTAAGTACATGAGTGAGCCAACAATCTGAGAGTATCTCAGTTGATCTACGGCAATCCTCTGGTTCTTGCGTCATGTCACACTGGGATCATAAGGTGTTGGTGAAGACTTGCTATCAATATAGCCGAACCGGCTCAAGATCTTTTCAACATAATGGGATTGTGTTAGAGTAATCCCACTCTCGTTCTTAATAAGCTTGATGTTCAGAATCACATCAGCTTCTCCCAGATCTTTCATATCAAGCACTTTGACAAGAAAGACTTGACCTCGTGTATTACTTTCATGTTTGTACCAAATATCAGAATATCATCCACATACAAACATAGTATATATAACACCTTCGCCCCCACCATGGCGATAGTAAACGCACTTATCAGCCTCATTGACAACAAAGCCTACAGAAGTCAAAGTTCTGTCAAACTTCTCATGCCATTGCTTAGGTGCTTGTTTCAGGCCATATAAAGATTTCAGCAACTTGCACACCTTTCTTTCTTCACCTTTTACTACAAACCCATCAGGCTGATCCATATAGATTTCCTCTTCCAACTCTCCATTAAGAAAAGCTGTCTTTACGTCCATTTGATGGACGATAAGACCATATGAGGCAGCCATGGACAGTAGTACTCGAATGGTGGTAAGTCTAGCGACAGGTGAATATGTGTCGAAGTAATCTTCGCCTTCTCTCTGTGTGTAGCCTTTAGCTACAAGCCGCGCCTTGTACTTTTCAATAGTACCATCAGGTCTTAGCTTCTTCTTAAACACCCATTTGCAGCCCACAGGCTTGCATCCATGGGGTCGTTCTGATAGCTCCCAAGTTCCATTAGAAAGAATCGAGTCCATCTCATTATGGACAGCCTTCTTTCCAGTCATCCGTATCCGGAGATGCATATGCCTCTCGCAATGGACGTGGGAGTATCATCCACAAGGTACACAATGAAATCATCACCAAAGGATTTTTCAATCCTTCGTCTCTTGCTCCGTTTAGGAGCTTCATTGTCATCCTTCTCAGTAACATTCTCATGTGATTGTTCAAAATACTCATTAGATGTACTAGACTCAGGAATTATCTCAGTAGAAATTCTAGCAATGCTATGCATATCTTTCATAGGAAACATATTCTCAAAAAATGTTGCGTCACGAGATTCCATAATAGTATCAACATGCATATCAGGTACCTCGGATTGAACTACTAAAAATCTATATCCTACACTCCGTGGAGCATAACCTAGAAAGATACAATCCACTGTCTTTGGTCCGAGTTTGCGCTTCTTAGTGATTGGAATATTGACTTTCACCAAACATCCCCATGTGCGCAAATACGAAAGTGATGGTTTTCTTCCAGCCCACTCCTCGTAAGGGGATTTATCTTTATTCTTGTTAGGAACTCTATTCAGGACATGACATGAAGTCAATAAAGCCTCCCCCCACCATGCCTTTGATAAACCAGCAGTGGCTAACATGGAATTCACCAAGTCAGTCAGCGTGCGGTTTTTCCTCTCGGCAACCCCGTTTGATTGGGGCGAATAGGGAGGCGTCCTCTCATGAATAATGCCATGTTCCTCATAGAATTCATCAAAGATTTTAGGAAAATATTCACCACCACGATCCGACCTAAGACGCTTGATCTTTCTCTCTAGTTGATTTTCAACTTCGGCCTTATAAATTTTAAAGTAGTCTAAAGCTTCATCTTTAGTTCGCAACAAATAAACATAGCAAAATCTAGTCGCATCATCAATCAATGTCATGAAATATCTCTTTCCACCTTTTGTCAACACACCATTCATCTCGCATAGATCAGAATGTATGAGTTCTAGAGGTGCCAAGTTTCTCTCCTCGGCCGCCTTGTGAGGCTTCCGAGGTTGCTTTGATTGCACACAACTATGGCACTTAGAACCTTTGGCAATGGTGAAATTCGGAATTAAATTTAAACTGGATAGCCGAGACATTAAACCAAAATTAATGTGACATAAACGAGAATGCCAAACACTGTTATCATCACTAACATTGCCACAAATATGGTTCACAGACTTATTACTGAAATCAGAAAGCGAAAAGCGGAACAAGCCTCCGCACTCATAGCCTTTACCAATAAATTGTCCAAACTTGGAAACAACTACTACCTCTGTCCATAAATAGATGCCAAAAGTTTATCTAAATTTGAATGTATCTAGTCACGATTTAGTGTATAGATACATCCGAATTTGAATAAATCTTTGGCATCTATTTATGGACGGAGGGAGTACTTTATTCGACTCTAAAACAACCTTAAACCCATCTCTGCATAGAAGGGAGCCGCTAACGAGATTCTTGTTCATAGTAGGGACATGCTGCACGTTCCTCAGTTGCACGATCTTCCCCGAAGTGAACTTCAGATCTACCGTGCCAACACCACGAACGAAGCATGTGACCCAATCCCCATAAAGACGGAAGAATCCCGGGAACCTGGTAAGAAGTGAACATGGATATGTCAAGCACACACATGAACATTAGCACCTGTATCAATCCACCAACATGGAGATTGAAATACCGAAAGAACAGTAAAGAGATTACCGTACCCATCAGCATTGCTAGCGGTCACCGTGTTGACTTGCCTCGCCTTTTTCGTGCGGTCTGCCCTCTCTGGACAGTCCTTAGAAAAGTGGCCAGTCTCTCCACACATAAAGCAACTCAAATCTGCTTTGTTTATCATCTTCTTCTTCTTGAAGGTTGTAGTCTTCATAGGCTTATTGAAGGAGGGCTTATTCCCTTTGTTCTTGCTGTAGGGTTTCTTTTGCACCATGTTGGCGCTAGACTGACCCTCTCCTTTCTCAGTATTATCCTTAGCCCGAGCTTTCTCCTCAACATCAAGAGAGGCTATCAGATTTTCAACTGATATCTCCTGTCTCTTGTGTTTGAGAGTTGTGGCAAAGTTCCTCCATGAAGGGGGCAACTTAGCGATGATGCATCCAGCCACAAACTTGTCAGGTAAGGCACACGTACTTAAGGAGTTCAAGCTCTTTCGCAATGCACTGTATCTCATGAGCTTGTTCGACTACAGAACGGTTGTTCACCATCCTGATGTCATGGAAGCTCTCCATGATGTACAGTTCATCGCTCGCATCGGTTGCACCGAATTTAGCATTCGAGTGCATCCCGGAGCTCTTTACCATCTGTTATGTGCATGTACACATCACACAGACGATCAGCAAGAATACTCAGAACGCATCCGACGAAGAGAGTATTGTTTTCCTTGAACTTGTTCTAATCTTGGTCAGATATAGTTCCTTCAGGTAAACCATCAGTAACTTCGAATACTTTCAGATGAGTAAGCCATAGCATGGCCTTAACCTGCCATGATAAGGGGTTGCCCGATCTTCTCAGTAAGCAACGGTGGTGATGATGATCACGGGGTGATGGCAGCGGAGAAACACGACGATGTAGTGGATGATAACTTGTATGACGCAACGAGATCTCTCGATTGGTCCCTGTCGCCAATGCAACAGCTCTCAACCCCGCAAGATATTCGCAACTCCACACACTTGCGCACGTAGCCGCCGACCACGAAGCGTTAAGTTGCAACCGTCTAATTCCCAATGGAACAGCGAGATCACACAAGACTTAAACAGGATCTACACAATATCCAAGCAATATGGTGTAGGGAATTCAATAGTTTTGCAGAGCAAACAACTAAGAACTAGGGTTTATCTTAAACGTGGTCTAAAGCTACTAGGGGGCGTCCCGGGCACTTATATAGGTGTCCGGGACGAGTTCTGGTCAAAAAGATACAAAAATAACCGACCCGAATAGATCCGGTCGAGACGGACTCGGACCGGTCCGGTCCGGGATCCGGTCGACCGGGCTGTGGACCGGGCTGTCCGGTCCGTGGTCCGGTCGGACCGGGTTCCGGACCGGCCGGTCCGGTTGGTGGTCCGGTCAACCGGTCGGAAACCGGGAACCGCGAGTTTCCGGTCTCGCCCGGTACGATAAATCTCCTCCGGTTGGTGGCCGGTTTACGACCGGTCGACCGGGCCGTGGACCGGGCTGGCCGGTCCGGGGGCCGGTCGGACCGGGTTCCGGACCGGCCCGGACTTCTTCTTCTCCTCTCGCGCATTCCTCCCGCTCCTCCCTCGCGCGTCCATGAGATATCTTCATGTCCAGCTCCATGTCCAGCTTCACGGCCTTCTTGACGTCCAGCTGCTCCTCTCCTCGTGCGATGCATGTCTCCTCTTGATACCTGATGATACATAAGTAATAGGATTTAGGCAGTATAAAGTTCTCATCAATCAAAGTACCGTTTAGAAACAAGTTCACCTGTTGTTTAAGTAGCTTCGCACGAGCTCTTGTAATTGGTCCAATCCGAACTTCATTGGACTTGAGCTTCACAAGCAGGTTCATCTTCATTTGTTAATGACGGAGGTAGTAGTGAGGTAGGGATGTCCTCATCATCTCCCCCCTTCAAAAGGCGTCGACCCCGACGCTCCAAGGTCTTCTCCGTCATATGGTGTCAAATCAGCAACATTGAAAGAATTACCGACACCAAACTCATCAACTCGGAAGATCTATCGAGTATGCATTATCATTGATCTTGGCAAGCACTTTGTAAGGACCAGCACCACGAGGCTTCAACTTAGACTTTCGCAGCTTCGGGAACCTATCCTTGCGAAAATGTACCTGCACCATATCACCAGGCTTGAACAACATCTCTTTGCGCTTCTTGTTCATCCTTGCAGCATTGCTCTTGCCTTTCTTCTCGATCAACTCTTTAGTCTTCACATGGATCTTACGCACAAAATCTGCCCTCTTGGATGCCTCCATATTAACTCTCTCATGTATGGGTAAAGGCAACAAGTCAAGTGGAGTAATGGGTTTGAAACCATACACCACCTCAAAAGGACACAGCTCCGTGGTAGAATGTACCGCCCTGTTGTAAGCAAACTCCACATGCGGCAAACACTCTTCCCACTCCTTCGAGTTCTTCTTGATCATGGATCTCAACAGTTGTGACAAGGTTCGATTCACCACCTCGGCTTGACCATCGGTTTGAGGATGACAAGTAGTACCGAACAGTAGCTTTGTCCCCGACTTTCCCCAAAGTGTCTTCCGAAGTAGCTCATGAACTTCACATCACGATCGAAACAATAGTCTTCGGGACTCCATGTAATCGAACAATCTCCCTGAAAAACAGGTTAGCAATATGCGACGCATCGTCGCTTTTGTGGCAGGCAATAAAGTGTGACATCTTAGAAAATCTGTCCACTACCACAAATATAGAATCATGGCCCCTTTTAGTACGCGGCAAACCCAACACAAAATCCATACTAATATCTTCCCAAGGTGTAGTAGGTGCCGGTAACGGAGTATACAAACCGTGAGGCTTCAGCTTGGACTTGGACTTGTTGCAAGTAATGCACCTCTTCACATACCTGTCCACGTCCCGCCTCATCTTTGGCCAATAAAAATGATCGGCGAGCATGAGTAGCGTCTTCTCACGCCCAAAGTGACCCATCAAACCTCCAAGCATGTGATTCCCGCAATAAGAGCAAACGCACGGACGATTCCGGAACACATAGTTTGTTAGCTCTAAACAAGAACCCATCATGTATGTGATATTTTTCCCATGCTTTACCAAGAGCACATAAGCGATATGGTTCAGCAAAATCATGATCAGTAGCATACAAATCACATAGTATCTCTAAACCAGTAATTTTAACATCAAGTTGAGTTAATAGCATATTCTTCCTAGATAGAGCATCAGCAACAATGTTATCTTTTCCCTTCTTATGTTTAATAATGTATGGAAAAGACTCAATGAACTCAACCCACTTAGCTAGACGCTTATGCAAAGTAGATTGGGCTTTCATGTATTTTAAAGCTTCATGATCAGAATGTATGATAAATTCTTTTGGCCACAAATAATGTTGCCAAACCTCAAGAACTCTAATTAAAGCATACAATTCTTTATCATATATAGGATAGTTCAACTTAGCACCAGAAAGTTTCTCGGAAAAATATGCAATTGGGCGACCCTCTTGCATCAACACACCACCAATTCCAATACCACTAGCATCACATTCAATCTCAAATTGCTTATTGAAATCAGGAAGTGCAAGCAACGGTGCAGAAGTTAACAATCGTTTCAGTTCATCAAAAGCATGATCTTGGGCAACGCCCCACTCAAAGACAACACCCTTTTTAGTTAATTCATTCAAAGGTGCAGCAATAGTAGAAAAATTGGGCACAAAACGGCGATAAAACCCAGCTAGACCATGAAAACTTCTAACTTGACTCACATTCATGGGAGTAGGCCAATTTTGAATAGCTTCAATTTTAGACACATCTACTTCTACTCCATGCTTAGAGACAACATAACCCAGAAATATGACCTTATCTTTGCAAAATGTGCACTTCTCAAGATTACCATAGAGTTTATTATCACGCAACACTTGCAAAACATGTCGAATATGTATAGTATGATCAGATTCATTGCGGCTGTAGATTAATATGTCATCAAAGTATACAACCACAAATTTGCCAATAAATTCACGCAAAACATGGTTCATTAGTCTCATGAAAGTGCTAGGTGCATTAGTTAACCCAAAAGGCATTACTAACCACTCATATAAACCAAATTTTGTTTTAAAGGCGGTTTTCCACTCATCCCCTTCTTTCATCCTAATTTGATGATAACCACTACGCAAATCAATCTTAGAGAACACAGCAGCACCACTCAATTCATCTAGCATATCCTCTAAACGGGGAATAGGATGACGATATCGAATAGTAATGTTGTTTATAGCTCTACAATCTACGCACATACGCCAAGTACCATCTTTCTTAGGAACTAGAATAACAGGAACAGCACAAGGACTAAGGCTTATGCGGATATAACCTTTGTCGAGTAGCGCTTGTACTTGCTTCTGTATCTCCTTCGTCTCTTCGGGATTAGTGCGATATGGCGCCCTGTTGGGCAGCGATGCTCCGGGAATCAAGTCAATTTGATGCTCAATACCTCGCAATGGTGGTAGTCCTGCGGGTACCTCCTCCGGAAACACGTCGCCGAATTCCTGCAAAACACTAGAAACACCAAGAGGAAGAGGGGTCATGTCGTTAGAAACCAAAACCGTACCCCTGTACAAAAGCACAAGAGGCATGGCCGTAGGATCCTCACTAAATTCTCTCATGTCTTCTTTGGTGGCTAATGAGACTAAGGAATTCACTCTCTCACTTTTCGTTATATCACTCACGGCATTACAATTCTCTCGCCTATCTATGGATGCATCCTCCAAATTCACTTCAATCTTCTGACGAGACTCATTGACAATCTGTTGTGGTGACATAGGCTGTAAGTTAATTTTCTTGCCCTTGTACTCCAAGTGATATGTATTGGCGCGGCCATTGTGTTGCACATAACGGTCATAGAGCCAAGGCCGACCCAATAAGAGGTGACAAACCGTCATAGGAACCACATCAAAATCAATGCAATCCTTATACGGTCCAATCTCAAACTCAACACGCACCATATGGTTTACCTTCATCTCACCATTGTCGCTCAACCACCGAATATAATATGGATGCGGGTGCGGTAGGTACTTCAACTTCAGCTTGGTACATAACTCCTTGCTTGCTAAATTGCGGCAACTCCCGCCATCAATAATGACCTTGCAAGCCTTGTCAGGACCAACCAAAGCTTTGGTTTGGAACAAATTGCAACGCTGAGTAGATGCACTAGGCAACACATTAAGAGCACGCTGCGACACAACAATGGTACGAGCATCAGAAGGATATGCATCTTCACCATCAGTGTCATAGGCATCATCGTCTGGAGTATTTGGATCAACATCATCTCCGAGTCTCATACTCATTGTCCTCATTGATAAACATGACTTTGCGGTTAGGACAATCTCTCTTGAAGTGACCCTTGCCACCACATGTATGGCAAAGCATATCGCGGTTGCGCGTTGTAGACATACCAGAACCACTCGTACTTGCCGCAGATTCGGACTTCTTTGCATTAGATACATTGGAGACCGGTTTGCTAGGCGGAGTAGAATAAGGAACGGAGCGCGTCGATGGTGCCGGCGCCGTAGAGGGCGCGCGGGGTGTAAAACGCCCAGCTCCCGTAGCACGTCCTTTAACCTTTGCTTCTTCAGCCAACTGTGATTCAGCTTCTCTTGCATGATGTAACAATTGATTCATATCGGTGTAGGTGTAATGACGAACAATGCCTTTAACGTCATACTTCAATCCATTGAGAAAACGCTGCATTGTCATCTCTAGAGACTCACGGACACGACCACGCTGCATAAGCATCTCCATCTCCATGTAGTATTCATCAACAGTCTTCACACCTTGCCTCAATAGTGTTAGCTTATCAAATATATTCCGCATGTAATTTGTAGGCACAAAACGAGAAGTCATAACCTCCTTCATCGCACGCCATGTACGGATAGGTTGTGCACCATCTTCGTCGCGGTTACGAATCAAAGAATCCCACCAACGTAATGCATAACCATCAAATTCAGAAGAAGCAAGCTTGATCTTCTTATCTTCATAGTAGTTGGGATGTAAACTCCATAACTTCTCAATCTTGAGCTCCCAAGTGAGATATTCTTCAACATCAGCTCCTCCTTCAAACTTGGGTATGGAAAACTTGGGCTTACCCAATCCATCTTCTTCATCTTGCCCACGACCATTACGGCCAAGTGGAGCCCGACCACGCGGACGATAATCACGAGGCGCACCACGAGCATTGTGTGCGTCATCATCAAGCTCAGGATCTTCATCATCGTCTTGTTGTTGATGTGCAGTCAAATTCTCAATAGCGAGGCGCATATCGGCAAGATTGCGCTGTATATCAGTCATTTGATCAGCCAAACCAGTGACGGTGACATTAGTAGCATCCAACGTCTGTTTGATCTCGTCAACTGTACCCTTAAGCTCATCATCCTTAGTGCGGAATTCACGTCGCATCTCGTTACGAAGAGCTTCATACTCCCTCCATGTGATGATATCTGCCGAATTCTTGTTTTCCTGATTAACAATCTTAGTATCACTAGCAAGACATGATTAGTAGGTTAGTGCACTAAATCAAAAATATATGGTGGTACTCTCACAACTCACTCAAAACTGATAAGAAAAGGAAATCTTACCGTTCCAAAGTAAATTAGTGTTGCTTACCACTTGTAGTAACAACTAGTGCACGGATGTAGCGAAGCGAATATCAAGGGTATAAGAACAATCACACGACAAAGCAGGATATATGTGGGGCTGTAGGTAGGCTACCTATTTGCACCAATAACAAGCTCTAGCGCTGACCGTAGACAACCAAAGATACTCACACAAGGCGATATAATGGGGCAATGCAACTATATGTGGGAAAAGTTGCAATGCACAAGAGAGACGCTAGCAAAGCTCAACGAGACAGGCACAAGATTGCTCAACTACAGGTGCAGTAAAGAAAACTTAGGCCTTGCACTTGATTCAACTAGCACTACACTTTTCTTTTTGTATTACACACGCAGCTATGTAGCTCTTTTTGCTTCTTTTCAATTTTCTCTTTTTTTTTTATTAAGACTCAACTCCTTGATAACACGGCCAACAAGATATGCAAAGCACCAAAACCCTAATGAGCAGCCTGTCGAGCGGTAAAACTAGTCTCTTCTGGGGAAGTTCCTAGTCACATATATCGAAAGGCTGTAGCTATGGTTTGGACAAACACACTCGTATGCTATGTGGACTCGGAGTAAACAAAAACTGACTCTAGATGACAAACTAGATGAAAAGAAAACACAAACCCTAACAATTCTACTAGAAGAAAGATAAAGGTACGCAAAAACAACTACGAAAAGCAACTAAAACTCGAAATTAGTGCAATCTAAGGCTATGGCAAACCCTAACCCTAACTTTTTATGGCTTTTTCTGGATAGGAAAACACTCACAACTCAACTATGGGGTGGATTGTGGATGGCTTACCGAGGAAAACTGGAAATCTGATACCAAGATGATAAGGGGTTGCCCGATCTTCTCAGTAAGCGACGGTGGTGATGATGATCACGGGGTGATGGCAGCGGAGAAACACGACGATGTAGTGGATGATAACTTGTATGACGCAACGAGATCTCTCGATTGGTCCCCGTCGCCAATGCAACAGCTCTCAACCCCGCAAGATATTCGCAACTCCACACACTTGCGCACGTAGCCGCCGACCACGAAGCGGTAAGTTGCAACCGTCTAATTCCCAATGGAACAGCAGATCACACAAGACTTAAACAGGATCTACACAATATCCAAGCAATATGGTGTAGGGAATTCAATAGTTTTGCAGAGCAAACAACTAAGAACTAGGGTTTATCTTAAACGTGGTCTAAAGCTACTAGGGGGGCGTCCTGGGCACTTATATAGGTGTCCGGGACGAGTTCTGGTCAAAAAGATACAAAAATAACCGACCCAGAATAGATCTGGTCGAGACAGACTCGGACTGGTCCGGTCTGGGATCCGGTCGACCGGGCTGTGGACCGGGCTGTCCGGTCCGTGGTCCGGTCGGACCGGGTTCCGGACCGGCCGGTCCGGTTGGTGGTCCGGTCAACCGGTCGGAAACCGGGAACCGCGAAGTTTCCGGTCTCGCCCCGTACGATAAATCTCCTCCGGTTGGTGGCCGGTTTACGACCGGTCGACCGGGCCGGGGACCGGGCTGGCCGGTCCGGGGGCCGGTCGGACCGGGTTCCGGACCGGCCCGGACTTCTTCTTCTCCTCTCGCGCATTCCTCCCGCTCCTCCCTCGCGCGTCCATGAGATATCTTCATGTCCAGCTCCATGTCCAGCTTCACGGCCTTCTTGACGTCCAGCTGCTCCTCTCCTCGTGCGATGCATGTCTCCTCTTGATACCTGATGATACATAAGTAATAGGATTTAGGCAGTATAAAGTTCTCATCAATCAAAGTACCGTTTAGAAACAAGTTCAACTGTTGTTTAAGTAGCTTCGCACGAGCTCTTGTAATTGGTCCAATCCGAACTTCATTGGACTTGAGCTTCACAGCAGGTTCATCTTCATTTGTTAATGACGGAGGTAGTAGTGAGGTAGGGATGTCCTCATCATGCCACCTCTTAAAGTGCACACCGGTAAACTTATCCGGCCTCAGTGCATCGGAAAAACCAGCCATTGTTAACTCGGGAAATTGCCTACAATTAGGTTTTTGGATTGTTGGATAATTAGGCACAATTTCCATGATTACTTCCAGAATATAAAGCATGATGACAACAACTACTAACATGTGAAACTCGAACATACTAGATGCATTAATCAACATGAGTAGCAGCAGCACAAACAGTAAAGCATCCATCGCTAAACAGACCAAGATATGTCGCACGTACCGATCCGGTGGAGGTGGCGGTGGAGGTGTAGCAGATGATGTCGCAGCGAGTAACGTTGTTGATGAAAACGTTGTTGACGACGGGACGATGGGTCGAAGTAGACGGCGTTGAAGACGACGGTAGGCAGCACCGCCCGACTTGGACGGAAGGCGACCCGTGATGAAGAGCTTGAGCAGTCGCGCAGAGCGCTTCCCAAAAACCTAATTCGCCCTCTCCCGTACAGGATCGCAAAGACGAGTGGTTCCGAAGACCTGCTCTCCCGTTCGCCGATGCACGTCGGCGCGCGGGATGGAGTAGGCTACGATGGCGGCGCAAGAAGAGAGAGGTGGAAACCCTAACTCGTGTGTTAGATGTGATTCTGCGATAGCCGGGCATGAGATTATATAGGCTCAGGAAACCCTAGACAACGTGGGCCACGCCCACGTCGCACGAACGTTTTGAGTCGGTTACAGATAGCCCACGATCCGGGAGCGACCCGAACCGACTAACTGCGACGCGTCCGTCTAGGACTCTGTTCGTTTTCCTGAGCTGCAAAAAGTAAGGAAAGTCTCGGCTCGAGGCACTCACCAACGAGCGCGGCGCGCGCGTCGGGACGTGACGTGACGTGTCGTGTCGTGTCGTGTCGTGTCGTGTCGTGTCGTGTCGTGTCGTGTCGAGCGAGGAGGAGGAGGAGCGCGCGCGTGTAGCACTCCTTTCTCACTCACTTACTAGTGGTGGAACAACCCACCTTATAAGGTGGTCTAACTTCCTCCCAACTTTCCATGTGGGACTAAACTTCCCAACTCTTGCCACTCCCTAGTGAGCTGCCATCAACTTGGGCTCAAACTCACAAGGCTTTCATAATGTGAGCTTTGAGATTTATAGGAAAATCTGAAATCTAGTATGGGCCATTAAGTGTAGGCCCAATATTTCAACAGTTTTAACATGTGAACCCATGCATTGGTTACCGGAAACAAAGGACAGCGGGATAAAGTACAGATACATGTGCAAGAATCTATACTTGTAGTTGCTTTCTTATCAACTGACAATATAGGACAGCATCATTACAATGAACTACCTTCTGCATTCCAAGTAGTATCAATTAGTAAGGAATAGAGGAAAATAATTGATGAACTGTCTTTGATGATATCTAAGCATAACCACTGTCTCTTTCATTCAATGATTTACCAAAAGAAAAACGATCTGGAGGCTAAGAAACGTAGACATTTCAATAAATAGCAAAGATAAGACCTCACTTCGATGGCATTCTTGCACGAAGAACTTTATTTATGTGAACTGTCTAGTGAAGTCCGCCGCAGCTTCAAGAAAGGGACAAACTCCTAGATCAATGATGGTAACACCGACTCATACAATCTTGCAAGGGCGTTCAGCAACTACCCAACTCCATAGATGCAAATCAACAGTAAATGAACTCCCAATGCCTTGTCTAGAAACATGCAATAGAATCACTGAGATATGTTATTATCATCACCAAAAATACCAAGGACTGATACCACTCTATTTTACACCCAATGGAAGAGCTAGAATGCCCATAAAACATGGGACGCATTGCAACTGAAAGAGATGAACATGTACTACAGTATACATGGATTTAAGAGGAAAATAGCATTTGCTTAGGCACCCACGATGCAAGTGGATTACATGCTAAAACATTGGTCAGAACTAAGGAGTAATTACACTTTTTAGATAGATGTACAGAAATAGTCTGTAATAATGCAGAGAGAGCATCTGGTCTATGAAAGAAAAGAGTGAAATTCAGTTGAGCAAATTTACAGTAAATAAAATTAAGGATCCAATTAAAATAAGCTCATGTTTGCACCTCTGATAAATTCGCCCTCAAGTAAACGTTGAGCTTGCAACCCTGCTCCAGCAGCCAAGTGAGTGCGATGGAGGCAGTCCTCTCTTTTAGCATTCAGTTTACATATGAATCTGCACCGTGAAAGAATCGGGGAAAAGGTAATCAGCTGCGGGCCTAAGCATGATAAGTGGCATGTAATCAGATTAAACTACAAATATGTACACCTTTATTGCGAAGAATCAACAGCCAACTTATATACACAATTGGCAGATAAAAAAGTAAGGCGGAGCAGATACATCAAATGTATATCTAGGCCAGTAAAACCTGGACGTTAAGCTAGCAAGAAATTTGAAAACAAACAGAAATGAAGATTTCAAATTAAGAACCTGAATGTCAATGAGTCCATAGGTCGAAATATTACATCTTCTATGATCCCTTGTATATATATTCATCAATTAACTTCCATGGGAATACCCGTGGTACCTTATCTGATCGATCAGAATAAGATTGACTGGGCTCCACCATAAGTCATCCTTTATTTCACCCCATTTAGTATTACATATAAAGGTGCTAAATAGGTCTGATGCTCCATGCACATGACAAATAGCCATGCCATCATGATAATTATGTGCAACGTAACATGGAAAGCTAGAGTGAAGAATATGTTGAACCATCAATACATTTTCCAGTTTAATTTCCTTCACCTAGAGAAACAGAGATACCTTAGAAGTTTTTGATCTTGGTGAATCCAGATTAACAAAATGGTAGTTTAGCCAACAAGAGATAATATAAAAATATGAATCAACCACAAGGTGTTGCGAGTCGGGGCTCTCCTCTTCTGCAATGGAATCTAAAATAATAGTTCTCTAGCACAAGGTTCGCATTATATGAGGTACCTCCATTGAAGTCCGCCTACTAAAGTGCCAACACATGAAGCATCTACGACAGGTATATTGGTATCATGGTAAGCAAAGATTTTTTCCCTGTCCTCGGAATCTTGAAACAAAACTAACTTTAGACCACTTAATTTAGTTCATTCATATTTCCCCAAGAAATATAAAATCAGCATCTCCAGCTTGTCAAAACAAAACTGAAATTTACATTACGGTATATGGAGTTAGTTGACCAGGGCATTCTCAAATATAAGCTCATCATAATAAATTAATGTTCACGTCCCTAAAACAGAAAATGGTGGAAAAGGAATGATGATTTTGAAGTGAAAAGCATGGCAGTTATGACATTTTCTCTAGGTAATGGCTATTATGAGAGTGCTCCTGTAGTTGCACTGGAAACAACTAAGGTGGTCTCCTGTATTGTTCAGCTAAATAATGAAAACCCTTTACATAATTATGCTCTTACTTCAGAAAAATAGTAGACAAAATAAGATGAAAATCAATGTATATACCTAAATTTAACTACAGTTGTCATGATTACTTCATCTACCTTCGCGACTAAGTAGACACCCAACAGACCACTGCAAATGTGACTTTTTTAAACATCAACAAAATTCAGCCGTTGTCTAGCAGCAACAGGAGCGAAAGTGAGAGCTGTTCAGCTATATAGTGTTCAAATGCATCCGAACATATCTTAGCTGTCCAAAATTACAAACAACAAATCTAAAACATGGATGGTCACAATTACCACATATGGAGCCACAAGATTGTAGGGAACACAAAGTAATCTACATGTACTTGCAATCATGCCTAAAATTTTCAGGTTTGAAACCAATTATTAGTTGCCTTGAAACTTCTCCTCTGACCTCGAGTAGTAGAAATAATTGGTTCCGAAGAAAGAGAGTAAGAAGCTGGACATTACTATGATTTGATCTCGGCGACCCTTGTGAATGCTCTTGCTGAAACAACATGGTAAAGAATCATTCGTTATGCACCTGATCTAAAAGAATCTATTTTTCTTCGTTGAAATTGCAATCTCCAGCAAATTAATATCGCAACAAAACGTAAGTCATAAACAAAAAGCTGAATCAATCGCGTGTAGCCAAGAACTTGTCAAAAGTAAGGAAAGCAACTGGCATGATCTTGTAGGCCATGATACTCGGCTCTGGAAACTAAGAATCAAACAACACAAATTTTGTGCAAACAGGCAGATCCTGATTGACTCCATGGTGATCAGATGAATGGATGAGGTAGTGTACCATTGAGTTCGTCGACCAGGCAAGGCAACACGCCTCTTCTTCCGCCCTGTCACCGCCGGTCGGGGATACCTCCACGCAGCCCTCCGATGCTCACCAGCGACGGGGATCTCCCGTGGGAGCCCTACCACGACCGGTACTCCCTCTTCCACCCCAAATGCCCCCGGTACGCCCCGTCGCTGGTCGCCGAGTTCGTGCGGTACAACCCGCACAGTCTCCCCAACGCGCTCCTCGCTACCGCCCTCGTGTGCAGTCGAGGCTGCCGATGTCGACCGCCTCCGTGCGGCTCCCAGATCCCAGCATATCCGGCCACCGCGCCACGCGGCTCGAGGCCCTCTCCGTGCACGTGTGGAAGCTGCTCGCCGCGGCCGTGGACGGCTCCAACACGCACGGGGGCGTCCTCCATGGCCGCCGGGCGCGAAGAAGCTCGGCAAAGGGAGCTCGCGGCCAGGAGAGCTTGGGCAGGGTGGGATCCGGGAGGGAGCAGGCCATGTGGGGGCAGGGGAGTCCGGTAGAGGTGCCTATCCTCCACAGATGGTAGATGACCAAGCCGCCATTGATTTCTTGGTGTCGCCGCTCCCCGGATTTCTCCTGGATGAAACGGCGGCGGCCGCCGCTCGATGAAGTTGCCGGGAGGAACCAGCAGCAGCTGTCGGGTCTGGGCCACCTCGCCTTCAATGGACTCGTCGGCAAGCCGACTGTAACAGCGGATGGACTACGAACTTGATTCCTCCGCAGGCTCCTCATCACCGATGTAGCCCGTGCCCAACTGAACTTTTCCTTCACGGAGGTGTGCACTCAGCTAGGATACAAGACCGACGGCGAGACCGTACGCTGGCTGTTGCAGCAGTCCGAGCCGGCCCCGACCCCGCCATCGCCACCACCGCCGGGATGCTCGGATCCCCACCCAGTCCATGGCCTCTGCTTCTTGCTCCTAAAGACGGAGGCATGGCCGCAGCTGAGACGTGCGGCAAGGGCATCTGCTCGCTCCGCGTGAGTGAGCTTTATCTAGATGGACGCCACCTTGGAGGAGCTCGTAGGCACCTTGCGGAGGCGCGAATACCAGACTGATGGAGGAGGAGGAGAGGAGCACGGGGAAGCGCTCGCGGTCGCCGTGCCGCCGCTCACCATTGGACTACGGATTTGTGGCTCGAGGGGGAATTTTTTTGGGAACCTTAGCGATGAGGATTGGGGAAGAGTTAAAACGATAATGACTGGGAGAGCTGGGAGAAAGATGTCGTGGGTTCCTCGGTCATGGGTCTTCGCACCGCTTTGACCATGAAAAGAAGATCTGCTACACTCACCTAGGTCTAATAGAGAAACTACCACCGCACCTCTAACAAGACAGACTCAAACCAAAATGAAATTGCAAGACGCCTTCAAAGATGCACCCTAAACAATAACAGAGCATATAAAAACACGTGTCAGCAGGACAGGGGCACAAAAAATAAACCCAAAATTATGAGAAAAAAGAAGTTTGTTGCCAAATAGTATAGTAGTTATATGCCACATATGCCTCTATGTATATTTTCATTTTCTTTTTGTTTCACCTTTGATTTAGTTGGTAAGTGATAGGTTGGGTTTTTGGAGGTTTTTCAATGTAGGGATTCGTTGCATAGAAAACAAAAAATTTCCTACCGCGAACACGCAATCCAAACCAAGATGCAATCTAGAAGACGGTAGCAACGAGGGGATGATCGAGACTCACCCTTGAAGATTTCCAAAGCCTACAAGATGAGGCTCTTGTTGCTGCGGTAGACGTTCACTTGCCGCTTGCAAAAGCGCGTAGAAGATCTTGATCACGGCGCCACGAACGGGCAGCACCTTCGTACTCGGTCACACGTTCGGTGTTGATGAAGTCGACGTCCACCTCCATTAAACCTACCCAAGCTAGGACTCCCACTAGAGGTGGGATTCCCACCTTCCCTTGGGAGGGGGTGGCCGGCCACCTTAGGTGGAGTCCACCTGGGACTCCACCCCCTAGGGTTGGCCGGCCATGGTGGTGGAGTCCCTTCGGGATTCCGCCTTCCAAAGTGACTTTCTTCCGGAATTTTCTAGAACCTTCTAGAACCTTCCATAAATGCACCGGATCATTTTCAAACTTATAAAATGACTTCCTATATATGAATCTTATTCTCCGGACCATTCCGGAACTCCTCGTGATGTCCAGGATCTCATCCGGGACTTCGAACAAATCTCGAACTCCATTCCATATTCAAGTTCTACCATTTCAACATCAAACCTTAAGTGTGTCACCCTACGATTCGTGAACTATGCGGACATGGTTGAGTACTCTCTCCGACCAATAACCAATAGCGGGATCTGGAGATCCATAATGGCTCCCACATATTCAACGATGACTTAGTGATCGAATGAACCATTCACATACGATACCAATTCCCTTTGTCACGCGATATTTTACTTGTCCGAGGTTTGATCATCGGTATCACTCTATACCTTGTTCAACCTCGTCTCCTGACAAGTACTCTTTACTCGTACCGTGGTATGTGGTCTCTTATGAACTTATTCATATGCTTGCAAGACATTAGACGACATTCCACCGAGAGGGACCAGAGTATATCTATCCATCATCGGGATGGACAAATCCCACTGTTGATCCATATGCTTCAACTCATACTTTCCGGATACTTAATCCCACCTTTATAACCACCCATTTACGCAGTGGCGTTTGATGTAATCAAAGTACCTTTCCGGTATAAGTGATTTACATGATCTCATGGTAATAAGGACTAGGTAACTATGTATCGAAAGCTTATAGCAAATAACTTAATGACGTGATCTTATGCTACGCTTAAATGGGTGTGTCCATTACATCATTCATATAATGATATAACCTTGTTATTAATAACATCCAATGTTCATGATTATGAAACTAATCATCTATTAATCAACAAGCTAGTTAAGAGGCATACTAGGGACTCTTTGTTGTTTACATATCACACATGTATCAATGTTTCGGTTAATACAATTATAGCATGGTATATAAACATTTATCATAAACATAAAGATATATAATAACCACTTTTATTATTGCCTCTTGGGCATATCTCCAACGAGTCTCCCACTTGCACTAGAGTCAATAATCTAGATTACATTGTAAGGTACCTAACACCCATGGCATTCGGTGTTGGTCATGCTTTGCCCTAGGGAGAGCTTTAGTCAACGGATCTGCTACATTCAGATCAGTGTGTACTTTGCAAACCTTTACTTCTCCATCTTCGATGTACTCGCGAATCGAATGATAACGCAGCTTGATATGCTTCAGCCTCTTGTGTGACCTTGATTCTTGTGCATTGGCGATGGCACCCATGTTGTCACAGTAGATGACTAGTGGGTCCAATGCACTAGGAACCACACCGAGCTCTACAATGAACCTCTTCATCCATACCGCTTCGATGAAGCCTCTGAAGCCGCTATGTACTCCGATTCTGTTGAAGACTTCGCCACCGTGCACTGCTTCGAGCTTGCCCAGCTTACTGCAGCACCATTCAATATAAACACGTACCCAGACTGTGACTTAGAGTCATCAGGATTAGTGTTCCAACTTGCATCGGTGTAACTTGTTACAACGAGCTCTTGGTCACCTCCATAACAAAGAAACATATCCTTAGTTCTTTTCAAGTACTTCAGGATATTCTTGACCGCTGTCCGAGTGTTCCATTCCTGGATCATTTTGATATCTCGCTAGTCAAACTAACATCATGTGCTATATCCGGTCTTGTACATAGCATGGCATACATGATAGAGCCTACTCGCCGAAGCATAGGGGATCCGACTCATCCTTTCTCTTTCTTCTGCCGTAGCCGGACCTTGAGTCTTACTCAAGACCTTGCCTGGTAACATAGGTAAGAATCCTTTCTTACTTTCGTCCATTCTAAACTTCTTTAGAATCTTGTCCAGGTATGTACTCTGTGATAGCCCTATTAGGCGTCTTGATCTATCTCTATAAATCTTGATGCCTAATATATACGATGCTTCACCAAGGTCTTTCATTGAAAAACTATTATTCAAATAACCTTTTACATCTGCTTAATAGTTCTATATCATTCCCAATCAATAATATGTCATCTACATATAATATCGGGAATGCTACGAGCTCCCACTCACTTTCTTGTAAATACAGGCCTCTCCATGACACTGTATAAACCCGAAGTCTTTGATCACCTTATCAAAGCGTCGGTTCCAACTTCTTGATGCTTGCTTCAGTCCATAGATTGAACGCTGAAGTTTGCATACTTTGTCAGCATTTTTAGGATCGACAAAACCTTTGGGTTGTACCATATACAACTCTTCCTCAATGTCTCCATTAGGGAACGCCGTTTTGACATCCATCTGCCAAATCTCATAATCGAAAAATGCAGCTATTGCTAACAAAATCCTTACAGATTTTAGCTTCGCTACAGGTGAGAAAGTCTCATCGTAGTCAACTCCTTGAATTTGTCGGAAACCCTTTGCGACAAGTCGAGCTTTATAGACGAGTAATATTAACATCGGCATCTGTTTTTCTCTTGAAGATCCATTTATTCTCGACAGCCTTGCGGCTATCAGGTAAGTCTACCAAAGTCCATACTTTGTTATCATACATGGATCCCATTTCGGATTTCATGGCTTCTTGCCATTTGTTGGAATCTGGGCTCATCATCGCTTTTTCATACGTCGCAGGGTCTTCATCATTGTTGTCCACAATCATGACATTTAGACAAGGATCATACCAATCAGGAGTGGCACGTTCCCTTGTCGATCTGCGAGGTTCAGTAATTTCCTCGTTCGAAGTTTCATGATCATTATCATTAGCTTCCTCTATTGCCGGTGTAGGCGGCACGGGAACAACTTCCGGTACTGCGCTACTCTGATTAACAAGTAATGATTCATCAATCTCATCGAGTTCTACTTTTCTTCCAGTCACTTCTTTAGTGAGAAATTCTTTCTCAAGAAAGGTTCCGTTCTAAGCAACAAAGATTTTGCCTTCGGATTTGTGATAGAAAGTGTACCCTATTGTTTCCTTAGGGTATCCTATGAAGACGCATTTATCCGCTTTGGGTTCTAGCTTGTCCGGTTGTAACTTTTTTACATAGGCTTCGCAACCCCAAACTTTTAGGAACGACAGCTTAGGTTTCTTATTAAACCATAATTCATACGGTGTCGTTTCAACGGATTTTGATGGTGCTCTATTTAAAGTGAATGCGGCTGTCTCTAATGCATAACTCCAAAAAGATAAAGGTAAATCAGTAAGATTCATCATAGAACGAACCATATCTAAGAGAGTTCGATTACGACGTTCGGACACACCGTTTCGTTGAGGTGTTCCCGGCGGTGTCAATTGTGAAAGTATTCCGCATTTCTTTAAATGCATGCCAAACTCATAACTCAGATATTCACCTCCGCGATCAGATCGTAGAAATTTAATCTTCTTGTTACGTTGATTTTCTACTTCACTTTGGAATTCCTTAAACTTCTCAAAAGTTTCGGATTTATGTTTCATGAAATAGATATACCCATATCTACTCGGATCATCCGTGAAGGTTAGAACATAACGATAACCACCGCGCGATGCTACACTCATTGGTCCGCACACATCGGTATGTATAATTTCCAATAAGTCGGTAGCTCGCTCCATAATACCGAGAGAATGGAGTCTTAGTCATTTTTCCCATTAGACATGCTTCGCATCTATCAAGTGACTCAAAGTCAAGTGATTCAAGTAATCCATCGGTATGGAGTTTCTTCATGCGTTTCACTCCAATATGACCAAGACGACGAGTGCCACATATAAGTAGAATTATCATTCAGTTTAATTCGCTTAGCATCAATGTTATGTATATGTGTATCACTACTATCGAGATCTAACGAAATAAGCCATTCTTTTCAGGTGCTCGACCATAAAAGATATTATTCATAAAAATAGAGCAACCATTATTCTCAGACTTGAATGAATAACCGTCTTGCATTAAACAAGATCCAGATATAATGTTCATGCTCAACGCGGGTACAAAATAACAATTATTGAGGCTTAAAACTAATCCCGAAGGTAGATGTAGAGGAAGTGTGCCGACAGCGATCACATCGACTTTGGATCCATTTCCAACGCGCATCGTCACTTCATCCTTTAGTAGTCTTCGTTTATTCTTTAGTTCCTGTTTCGAGTTACAAATATGAGCAACCGAACCAGTATCAAATACCCAAGTACTAGTACGAGAACCAGTAAGATAAACATCTATAACATGTATATCAGATATACCTTCTTTCTTCTTCTTGACAAGGCCGCTCTTCAGATCCGCCAAATATTTGGAGCAATTACGCTTCCAGTGTCCCTTCTCCTTGCAGTAATAACACTCAGCATCAGGCTTAGGGCCAGTCTTAGGTTTCATAGGAGGCGTGGCAGCTTTTTTGCCACCCTTCTTGAATTTTCCCTTAGACTTGCCCTGTTTCTTGAAACTGGTGGTCTTGTTGACCATCAACACTTGGTGCTCTTTCTTGATCTCAATCTCAGTAGATTTCAGCATGGCGAAGAGTTCAGGTAACTCTTTGTTCATGTTCTGCATATTGTAGTTCATCACAAAGTTCTTGTAACTAGGTGGCAGTGATTGAAGGACACGATTAATCCCCGATCTGTTAGGAATCACTATTCTCAGATCACTGAGTTTCTTCGCATGCCCGGTCATGGCGAGCATGTGCTCACTAACGGAGCTGCCTTCTTCCATCATGCAGCTGAAGAAGTGTTTCGATGCTTCATAGCATTCCACGGCCGCATGAGTTTCAAAGATAGCTTTCAGCTCATTGACCAACTCATGAGGATCGTGGTGCTCAAAACGTTTTCGAAGATCGGCTTCCAGACTGCACAGGATGACACACTGAACTTGAGAGTACCGAGTTTTCCGAGTCTCGTAAACATTCTTTACTTCACCGGTTTCAGTTTCTGCAGGAGGGTCACCTAGCGGTGCATCAAGCACATATTGCAGGCTTCCACCATTGAGGAAAATCCTCACATGACGGAACCAGTCGGTGAAGTTGCTACCGTTGCTCTTAAGCTTTTCTTTCTCTAGGAACTGGTTAAAATTGATTGGGGACGCCATCTCTACAACATATATTTGCAATAGTTTAGACTAAGTTTATGACAAATTGAGTTCAAATTTTAATTTAAAAAAAACTAGGTGAACTCCCACTCAAAACAATATCCCTCGCATTGTCTTAGTGATCACACGAACCAAATCCATCACACCTAAGTCCGATCATCACGAGACAAGGTGTAATTTCAATGGCGAACACTCAAAGTGTTCATCATATCAATCATATGATTCATGCTCTACCTTTCGGTATCACGTGTTCCGAGACCATGTCTGTACATGCTAGGCTCGTCAAGGCCACCTTAGTATCCGCATGTGCAAAACTGGCTTGCACCCGTTGTATGCACTTGTTGATTCTATCACACCCGATCATCACGAGATGCTTCGAAACGACAAGTCTTGGCAACGGTGCTACTAAGGATAAACACTTTATTATCTTGATATTTTAGTGAGGGATCATCTTATAATGCTACCGTCGCGATCTAAGCAAAATAAGATGCATAAAAGGATTAACATCACATGCAGTTCATATGTGATATGATATGACCCTTTTTGTCTTTGCGCCTTTGATCTTCATCTCCAAAGCACGGACATGATCTCCATCATCTTCGGGCATGATCTCCATCATCGTCGGCGTAGCGTCAAGGTCAATGGCGCCGTCTTCATGATTGTTCTCCCATGTAGCAATTATTACAACTTCTTTGAAATACTACTCAACATGAAATTTAAAGACAACCATAAGGCTCCTGCCGGTTGCCACAATACAATAATGATCATCTCATACATATTCATCATCACATTATGGCCATATCACATCACCAAACCCTGCAAAAACAAGTTAGACGTCTCTAATTTGGTTTGCATATTTTACGTGGTTTAGGGTTTTCGAGTAAGATCTAATCTACCTACGAACATGAACCACAACGGTGATACTAGTGTTGTCAATAGAAGAGTAAATTGAATCTTCACTATAGTAGGAGAGACAGACACCCGCAAAGCCACTTATGCAATACAAGTTGCATGTCGAGCGTGGAGCAAATCTCGTGAACGCGGTCATGTAAAGTTAGCCCGAGCCGCTTCATCCCACTATGCCACAAAGATGCAAAGTACTCAAACTAAAGACAACATAAGCATCAATGCCCACAAAACCATTGTGTTCTACTCGTGCAACCATCTATGCATAGACACGGCTCTGATACCACTGTAGGGATTCATTGCATAGAAAACAAAAAATTTCCTACCGCGAACACGCAATCCAAGCCAAGATGCAATCTGGAAGACGGTAACAACGAGGGGATGATCGAGACTCACCCTTGAAGATTTCCAAAGCCTACAAGATGAGGCTCTTGTTGCTGCGGTAGACGTTCACTTGCCGTTTGCAAAAGCGCGTAGAAGATCTTGATCACGGCGCCACGAACGGGCAGCACCTCCGTACTCGGTCACACGTTCGGTGTTGATGAAGTCGACGTCCACCTCCCCGTTCCAGCGGGCAGCGGAAGTAGTAGCTCCTCTTGAATCCGGCAGCACGACGGCGTGGTGGCGGTGGTGGTGGAGAACTCCGGCGGAGCTTCGCTAAGCGTGCGGGAGAGAAGGAGGAGTGGAGCGGCTAGGGTTTGGGGAGAGGGGGGCGCCGGCCACTTAAGGGGTGCGGCCACCTTGTGGTGTTGGGGTGGCCGGCCCCCTCCCCTTGGCCCTCATTATATAGGTGGAACACCCAAGAGTTGGTCTACAAGTCTTCGAATAAGACCCCAAACCAAAACCTTCCATATGACATGAAACCTACCCAAGCTAGGACTCCCACTAGAGGTGGGATTCCCACCTTCCCTTGGGAGGGGTGGCCGGCCACCTTAGGTGGAGTCCACCCGGGACTCCACCCCTAGGGTTGGCCGGCCATGGTGGTGGAGTCCCTTCGGGACTCCGCCTTCCAAAGTGACTTTCTTCCGGAATTTTCTAGAACCTTCTAGAACCTTCCATAAATGCACCGGATCATTTTCAAACTTATAAAATGACTTCCTATATATGAATCTTATTCTCCGGACCATTTCGGAACTCCTCGTGATGTCCGGGATCTTATCCGGGACTTCGAACAAATCTTCGAACTCCATTCCATATTCAAGTTCTACCATTTCAACATCAAACCTTAAGTGTGTCACCCTACGGTTCGTGAACTATGCGGACATGGTTGAGTACTCTCTCCGACCAATAACCAATAGCGGGATCTGGAGATCCATAATGGCTCCCACATATTCAACGATGACTTAGTGATCGAATGAACCATTCACATACGATACCAATTCCCTTTGTCACGCGATATTTTACTTGTCCGAGGTTTGATCATCGGTATCACTCTATACCTTGTTCAACCTCGTCTCCCGACAAGTACTCTTTACTCGTACCGTGGTATGTGGTCTCTTATGAACTTATTCATATGCTTGCAAGACATTAGACGACATTCCACCGAGAGGGCCCAGAGTATATCTATCCGTCATCGGGATGGACAAATCCCACTGTTGATCCATATGCTTCAACTCATACTTTCCGGATACTTAATCCCACCTTTATAACCACCCATTTACGCAGTGGCGTTTGATGTAATCAAAGTACCTTTCCGGTATAAGTGATTTACATGGTCTCATGGTAATAAGGACTAGGTAACTATGTATCGAAAGCTTATAGAAAATAACTTAATGACGTGATCTTATGCTACGCTTAAATGGGTGTGTCCATTACATCATTCATATAATGATATAACCTTGTTATTAATAACATCCAATGTTCATGATTATGAAACTAATCATCTATTAATCAACAAGCTAGTTAAGAGGCATACTAGGGACTCTTTGTTGTTTACATATCACACATGTATCAATGTTTCGGTTAATACAATTATAGCATGGTATATAAACATTTATCATAAACATAAAGATATATAATAACCACTTTTATTATTGCCTCTTGGGCATATCTCCAACATTCAAACCATCTAAACAAGATAGAACATGGCATAGTTTATGATTTGTAAATTTGGATATTTGCTCACATAGGCTTTCCTTTTTAATTTAATTTCTTTTTATTTTGTTTTATCTTGGATGGTGAAAAGAAGAGTAAGGTTTAGGGTTTAGGAACATTTCAAAGTACTTCACATAAGCATCATGGCAATATCACAACATATAAGTATGATTACTATGCACAACCTCTAACTCAATTAAAGTTTTTGTTAGTTCCAAATTTTGGAAATAGGAAAATTCATTTTCTCTTTGTTTTAAAATTTGGGATGTTACAGTAGGCAACAAACGCAAGTACCACTTGATAGACTGGGCTACTGTGTGTAAACCTAAAGCTTTTGGAGGATTGGGAATCCTCAACACCAAACTCATGAACATCGCTTTGATGCTCAAGTGGATTTGGAAACTATACCAAGACGCGGACGGTCTATGGGCGGACATTATCCGTGCAAAGTATCTAGGGGAAGGGACCTCTTCGAAGATACGGTCCCTACCAGAGGCTCCCAATTTTGGAACTCCATTCAGAAGATTAAATGGTACTTCAAGTTGGGAGCCAAACACGTGGCGCGCAATGGGAGGCGCACCAGGTTCTGGCTGGACTGGAAGGGGCCCTTTTATGGCCAGGTTCCCGCACCTATTCAATTCCTGCACGGATCCATTGATTTCGGTGTTCGATGCCAGACCACCGGATGGGCACCCTGGGGAATGGGGCGTAGCGTTTTGGCGGCAATTTGGGATGGTGGAAATGGTTGAATGGGACAACCTACGACGGGAAGCCATGGGCTGGCAACCGGGACTAGAGGAGGACAAGGTGTCTTGGTCCCTTGACGCTTCAGGGGCCTACACCACCAGTTCGGTTTATCTTGCACTGACGCAGGGAGCGACGGTCACTTGTTTCAAAGAAGCTTGGCGCACCAGGGTTCCCCCTAAGATCCGCGTGTTTCTTTGGCAACTATTTCGTGGAAGGCTGCCCTCCACCGGGCAAGTTGCCAAACGCCACGGACCCTCGGACGGGAGGTGCGCTCTTTGCTAGGAGATTGAAGATTGCAATCACATCTTCTTCTCCTATCCCATCGCCAAACTCATGTGGGGTGGGGTTAGGGAACTCCTCCACTGCGACTGGAACCCCACGGGATCGGGGGAGTTCATTGCAATCGTCCAGGGCCTATACGGCCCCCTTCGTAGGCTAGTTTGGTTCACGTTTTCAGCCATGTGTTGGACTCTGTGGAACACACGCAACAAACTAATCTTTGAAGGAAAGATGATCGGGAACCCAGCTGATGTTTTTTATCACATGCCCATTCATATGCAGTCCTGGAGCGTTCTGGCCAGACAGAAGGACCGAGCGATGCTGGACGCGGCGGTGGACTACGTCAGGAGACTCTACGCGCGACTACGGGCGGAGTAGCGGAGGACCCGTGCGGCAACTCGACCAAGGACTTGCTTCAGCTTCTACCTAGTTTGGTTGAGTCCTCTGTGTAGCTCCGATCGGCTTTGTATCCGATGTTTAGTGTGTCTTCCGGACCTGGGTGGGTCGAACTTGTGACGCCATGGGCGTGTTATGTGTGCGTGGTCTGTATAACTATAACTATATGATGTACCGTTGCCGGAGGGCTTTATTTATAAAGCCGGGCCATGAGGCCTTCTGTTTAAAAATTAGCGAAACTTGTGCCCTAGCTGCATGCTCCGCTCGGGTTATTTTGCAGCTCCCTAGCACACAAGAAATTGCCACACTCGATGCAAAAGTGCTAACGCGCTAACGTGAGGGAAATAGGATGGCGGTGCGACCTGGAATGATTTAGCAATGCGGCCTTCAAGCAGCAGATGCAAAACGCTTAGAACTCGGTGAGTGAGATAAAGATTCATCATGTGGGGGATAATCTCTTGGTGATCCAATGTTTCTTCTTAGGTGATTGAGAGAAGGTAACTGAAAAAGGTTTGTGGTTGTTCCAATAGTGGGTTGTGCTTGTCGTGTCATATGATGGTTTTTTCTGATCCAAGTGCTGTTGAGCTTGAGTGTATGCTAATATGGATGCAAGTTCATTAAAACTCTAGAAGCGTATATGAAGGAGAATGTGATCACCACACTTATCGAGCGATCGACATGAAAGGTTATTACCTTGGAGATGATCCCATACAGGGGATTTCATCAGAGCACAACACGTGTAAAGTGGAATCTTGGCAAACCTCTACTAAATTTCTCTCTGTTTCGCTGGGAGGAAGAAGAACAACCTTTGCGGTCAAGTTCCAAATATTGGGTCAGATGTGTTATGCATGTGGGCTGATTGGCACGAGCATAAAGAATGTGGTGTTAGTCTCTATGATAACAGAGACCTAAATTATGGAGATTGTATATACGCAAATCCGGCTTGGTTCTGACCACTTTCGAGGTGGTTTGATGGGAGGTAGAATTAATTTCCCTTTTGGTAGGGGAGAGTATGCATATGCCAGCAGTGCACGATGAAGTTTTCCTGGTCTTGGGCGTGGTCGCGGTGAGTATGTGAAATGACGATCCCATCCTGAACACCAAGGTAATGTCCATGACAGAGAATTGTCTGATACTGCAACTAGCCCAGCCAAAGCGAATGATGTCAAACGGGTAAGGGTGAGGAGGTGCTTTCCCTCACCAATACCATGCATGTTGATGGACATGTAGTCTCTGAAGATAAGGTCATAGATGAAGAGGAAAGTAAATACACAGAGAGACATAAGAAATCAGATGGCACTAGGATCTACGTACGGTGCCTCGTCGGAACTGGCGGCATCCCTCCAGGATGGCCACGGCATGCAGTGAATTGTGCAGGTTGGAACTGTTGGGGAGCTTGGAATCCCACGATAGTTCATTAGTTTGGAGTCTTTCAAAGGACACACCATATAAAAGTTTTCTTCCTTTGTGAGACGAGGCAGAGTGATGTTTGTATGAAGCGACTTCGAGGTCATTTGGGTTTGAGATGTTTTTGCTGGTGTGGATAGCAATGGCATCAGGGATGGAGCCAGGAAACTAATACAAAGGGGGCAAATTGCATGTAAAAATCACTAGAGGGAGCCATATAGGTAATTTTGGAAAATTGCATGTCAAATATACATATTAACCAGGGTATTTTTACAAAATTTTCCACCATGAGGAGGCTCCTGCCAGCCCCTGCTGGCTCCGTCCCTGAATGGTATGAATGATGGACTCGCTTTATATTGGAATGAAAATATGCATGTGTAAGTAAAAGAGGCAACTGAGAGGTTTATTGTTGTGTGGATGAGAATTGTGCCAAATGAGCCTTTATTTCATGTCACGTTTGTCACAAAAATACATCTCATGTCGTCAAAGTTAGCGACTATTAGTGCATCATCGACTTTACCATGGGCTCTCATTGGTGACTTTAATGAAGCCCTTTGGTCATATGAGCATTTTTCAGCGAGGCTGAGACCGGAAGCACAAATGAGGAATTGCCTAGAAATTTGGGGTCTAAAAGATCTAGGGTTTTTGGGCCTTCCTTTCACATAATTATTTTTTAGATGAATTGTTTCTTCCATGACCTAACCCCATCCCATGCGGCGGAGCTGCGCCGCACCAGCAAGGCCCCGTCGGCCGCCTCTCCTTACCGCTATTGTGGCCGGGGGAGGCGCCATGCAAAGCCCGTGTGGTGTGGCGCTGGAGGTGCTCCTCTGCCGGTAGTTTCAATTCGAGGAGGTAGCGACCTCTCCTTTTCACCCATCCACCAGTGTGGGTGGCGGCTGTCTGGCGGAGCTACAATGGCTAGTGGAGGCGGTCAACGCGGATTGTGGTGGCAGTCACCGCGGATCGCAGTGGCTGCATGAGGGCTCCAAACTGAGCCTAGATGGGCTCGGAAGGACATCCTCCTTTCCAGCGGCTGCATCTTATCACCCACAGCGATGACAAGAGGTGGTCTTCCTGGGAAAATTTCACGACACGAGGAAGCGGGGGGGTCTATCCCTCGGCATGGTGGTGGTCGCTCCCTCCTCCGCTGGAGGTGGTCAACCGACTGGCTGTGGCAGATCCTTGATCCCACTTCCGGTACAAGCGTCGAGTTGGAGAGGCTCAGCTATGGGTGAATACCGTGCTATGACCCCAGGCGATGGCGGCGTATTCACATTGTTACCTTGTTGAAGACATCGCTGTTGGAGCTACCGTGTACTTTCTTGTGCTCCTCCGTGGGAAACCTCAGACCTGGGTATTCTGGATCGGACGATGGTGGTGCTTTGGAGCGGCTCTCTCCCTCTTGGGAGCATTGTTTTTGGAGTAGCTGATGGATGGTGGAGGCAAGAAGGTGGAGTTGTGTACACCTACCTCGTTGAGGACAACAAGTACCGACGGCATGGCGCAGTGGGGTCTCAGTGTTGGAAGTGATTTGATGAACTCGTAGGGCGGAGGCGTTGTCTGGCTTGGTGGCAGCGTCGACGGCAGTCCTGGTGAGGGCTACGGATCTTGTCTTGATGTGGGCTTATCGGTATCGACAATTGTGGCGGCTTCTACATCGTGTGCATAATGTACTCGCTAGACCGGATGAGGCTCATGTTTCGCCTAAAGGGTATCTCGGGGTATGCGATATTTCCGTTTCCTAGTTGATGGGTGACTTTCGCGTTGTCAAGGTATAAGGCCCTGTTAACATGGTCTTCACCCATTGTCACGTTTGTAGTGTTGTTTGGTGATTTTAGATTTTAAATGTATGCTCTGTATTCATTTATTTAACATAATTAATAAAGAATATTGTATGCATCTTTTTGGATGCAGAAGCCAGGTTTCACCCTCCATTTAAAAAAAAACTGTTTGAGAAGCACCACATCAATCATGTGGCTGAATGAATACCCGTGGAATTCACACATAACTGCCAACGGAAGCGGAAGCAAAATATTGGCTGAATCAACAATTTATAATGGCAAAGTTTTGGTAGATTTGCATGATAGAAGTTCCGTGTGGTTACGATCGGTCCCGATTTTTTTTTACACCTGCTCTTTTCTTCCCTAATCTCCACTCTCATTATTTGCTCTCAATAAGAAAAAAACGACAACGGTCCTAACCTCTACCGTCCCATCCCCCTCCCTCCCCCCTTTCCCAAAAAGGCAAGGCCGACCGTTAGGTGGACGCCAGTGACGCTGCCATAATGCCTTCCACCCCGACCGCCCGCTTCCTCCTCGTCATGGACCTCGATCACTGCTCAGGGGCTCCCCAACCCTAACCACACCCCAAGCCGTCACACCGAGCCCTGCACAGCTCCCACAACATTGCCATTGCCACGTCAGCAGGAGCCAGCTAGGTCCCGCTATGCCTAGTACGCTGCAGCTGCTAGGAACGGGTTTGTGGCACTAACGGGACACCTATTGGTGCGGCTTTACCAAGGCTGTGTGCGTCGACATCACAGTGGCGCACTGCGGGTACTGCAAGAGGTCGGGTCCAGCTCGGCGCCCGTGTCCAGGCAGGCGCTCCTTCTTTTCATCTTTTTGCTCTTCGTGCTCGGCACCGCCCTCCTCCTCGGCTTCCTTTATCGTGCACATCCACCCTTCTCATAATCAATACAATCCCTTTACCCCGGAAAGAAGAAAATCACATTCCCAAGCACAATTCTTGCAAATTGGAGGCCCGAAGCAATTTGGTCGTCTGATTTTCCTCTGAAGTTTTTTGCAATTACTTTCTCTTTGGGTTAGGGCGACACTCTGAAGTAGTTTTTTTTTCGAAATGGGGTGTGCCCCGGCATCTGCATCGGGTGATGCACACAACCTTTTATTAATAAAACTAATCATTCAAAGTTTACAATTCAAAAGATCAACGAGGATCGGTATAAAAATCAACCATCAAAACAAAGAGAAAACTGCATCATGTAATCTCATAACAGGCCGCCAAATAGCCTGGTAGAAAATATCGTGGGCAACCAATCGAAGGCGTCAAAAACCATGCATTCCTGCTGATCCTCCGGGAGCAAGAAGCGCCAAAGCTGGATCCAATGAACCATAGTATAATAGGCGAGATGGCTCCGAATTAGTAGTCACTACGATTTGGTCTCAATTTCCAAACAAACTTGACAGCTACGTAAAGCTCCAACCCAAAAACAGACCTAACAGCTTGCGCGCCAGGATATATGGAATCAGATCGATCCCGTCCGTATTAAAAGGACAAGTACGAGAAGGAAGCAAAAGAAACAGCTAGCGGAGCCATTGGCCATGGATCGGATCTCCACGGACGTGTTGGTGGAGATCCTGCAGCGTCTCCCGCATAGCCGCCGGCGCCGTGCCCGCCACGTCTGCCGGCGCTGGCGCGACGTCGTCAACAACCGCATCACGGAGACGCGGAGCACCCCAAAGCTCCTCATCTGGAGCCGCAGTCAGGCCGTCGCATACGTCGCCGACGACCTGTCGCCGTCCTCCACGGGCAGCTGCACCGAGCTGTGGAGGCCTCGGACACACTATCACCTTATCGCCTCCTGCAACGGGCTGCTCTGCATGTACGACAGAGGGGATATCATGGGCGGCGCCATCACCGTGGCCAACCCGTCCACCGGCGAGACGATGTCCCTCCCACCGATGCCGTGCGCCGCCAATTTCATCGGAAGGCATAGATGGGAGGACTGGCATGACGCATACAGCTTCGCATACCACCCGATCACGGGGCAGTTCAAGGTCGTGCACGTCCCCTGCAGCTACGAACGAGTGTACGACTTCCATGCCGTTCATGTGTTCACGCTAGGGAACACCACTTGGCGGGAGGTGTCGGCTGGGCCTAGTGGTGCGATGTGCAAGCTCGAAGCCGGTGTCCTCAGCATCCATGGCATGACATACTGGGTTACCATCACAAGGGGCGCCGCCGCGAAGATCGTGTCATTCGATCTCACTGATGACCGTGTCATCTCCACCACCACACCCGTACCAGCTCGGCATGATCACTGCCGCCTGACGGAGGTGCATGAAAGGCTTGGCTACATCGTGTGGCCTGATGTGTGGGTTCTAGTTGAGGGAAAGCGATGGATCCACCAGTACAGCTTCGAGGAAGGTATCCCACGGCAGCACTTTGTGTATGGCGAATATGTGTTGACGTGCAATTCGTTGTCGTCGTCGTTTTATGGGCACCGCCTAGTTGGATCCGACAATAACGACGTGGTACTTATCGGCCAGGATAAGAAGACGTTGGTCGCAAAGTGGGCATATGCGCCTCAAAGGTATTACTACGATAGCGGCAACTATGTGACATTCGCTTATGTCGAGACCATGGAGCCGCTCAGTTGATATGCTTGTTAGCTTTATATCCCTATTTGGTGTTGAACTATTTGTGTTTGGATTGTAACCTGGAACGACTGTGTGCATCCTAGCTATGCAGAGGCCGGGTGTATTACGTCAAACTTTAAGTAATAAAGCGCCCTTTTTCGAAAAAAATGGAGCCGCTCAGGGTTTACTCAAAAAATAAGTAAATTTATTTCTAGTAGTCCACATTTTTTTTTTGTTTTGGTATTGTTGGATGCATCACGGTACCACAGTAATCACTCGGGTTACATTGCGGTGCGCCGCCAATTTCATCGAAAGGCATGGATGGGAGGACTGGCACGATGCATACAACTTCACATACCACCCGACCACGGGGCAGTTCAAGATCGTGCACGTCCCCTGCAGCTATGAACGGCTGTACGACTTCCATGCCGTTCATGTGTTCACACTGGGGAACACCACTTGGCAGGAAGTGTCGGCTGGGCCTAGTGGTGCCATGTGCAAACTCGAAGCCGGTGTTATCATCGTCCATGGCATGACATATTGGGTTACCATCACAAGGGGCGCCGCCGCGAAGATCGTGTCATTCGATCTCACTGATGACATTGTCATCTCCACCACCACACCCGTACTAGCCCGGCACGACCAATGCCGCCTGACGGAGGTGCACGGAAGGCTTGGCTACGTTGTGTGGCCCGACGTGTGGGTTCTAGTGGAGGGAAAGCGATAGATCCACCGGTACAGCTTCGAGGACCCACAGCAGCACTTCGTGTATGGCAAATACGTGTTGACGTGAAATTCATCTTCATCGTCGTTTTATGGGCACCGCCTAATATGATCTGATAATAACAATGTGGTACTTATCGACCATGATAAGAAAACGTTGGTCGCCAAGTGGGCATATGCCCCTCAAAGATACTACTACGATAGCGACAACTATGTGACATTCGCTTATGTCGAGACCATGGAAGCGCTCAGTGTTTACTCAAAAAATAAGTAAATTGATTTCTAGTAGTCCACAATTTTTTTGTTTTGGTATTGTTGGATGCATCACAGTGCCGCGGTAATCGCTCGGGTTACATTACAGTGCCGCAACCAAACATATCTCTATACTGATCTTGCGCCTCAGTAGTTCGACCAAAATAGAAGATACAAAGAAATAATTTCATATTTAGTGCCTTCTCAAAATCATGCTTCGTGAATAGATAGTGTCATCGGCATATTGCAAAATAGATAATCCCTGTCCACTATATGGGGTATTAAACCATTAAATTGACCATCCTCTTTTGCCCTAGCAATGAGAATAGCTAGCATATCTTCCACGATATTAAAAAAGCAAAGGCGAAAGGGGCTCTCCCTGTTGAAGACCTTTTTCCGTTTGAAAATTGTCTTCAATCGCATCATTAACACGAATTCTAACGCTGTCTTTACTAACAAATTCATGAACCCATTTACACCACTTAGGATAGAAATCTTCCATCAGTAAAGCTTGTTGTAAAAATACCAGTTCACTTTATCGTAGGCTTTCTCAAAGTCTATTTTAAGAGAACCCCATCTTGCTTTTTCTCTCTAGCTCATGAATGATCTCATAAAGGATGACAACTCCTTCAAGAATGTGTCGGCTTGTACGAATGCTATTTGAGTTGGCTGAATAACTTTATGCGCGAGTCTAGTTGCACAATTTGTTCCTACTTTTGTGAATGTCTTAAGACTCAAATTAAGAAAATGGGTCTACATTGTTGAATCTGGATAGCATTCTCTTTTTTGGGGAGCAAATGATGGTTCCAAAATTTAGATAAAATAAAGGAAGATCTCCACCATGGAACATATCAAACATGTTCATTAGATCCTTCTTAATTAGTGCCCAACATACTTGGTAGAACTCAGCTGGAAACCTTCAAGACTTGGTGCTTTGTTCTTCTTTTCCATTTGCAAAATAGTGTCATGACCTCATTCTCTATGAATGCGGTCGGCAAGATTGTATTTTCTTCTGCAAAATCTGTCGTATATCATGTATGTGGATTTCTATGAGAGTGAAATCATTTCGATCCGGTGCTCCAAATAATTTCTTATAGAAGTCAGTAATATAGTTTTTTGGATTCTCTTTCCCTATGATGGTTCCTTCATCTTGTTCAAGTTGGAAGATCGTTTTCCTCCTATGTTTTTCATTAGCAATGAGATGAAAATATTTAGTGTTATTACCATCTTCTTGAACATGTTTTACATTCGCTTGTTGCGCCCATTTCACCTTTTCATCTCTACGGAGTTGCAAGACCTTCTCAGTTGCGTCCCTCGTAGAATCTCTCTCTGAATCGCTAAGAAGTATAGATGTATTCATATGCGTGATCTAGCCCAATTTGTTTTCGTTAACATTCATTTATTAGTTCTGTAAAATCATATAAGCAAATGCAGAATTTGACACCAATAAATCATAAATGATTGAAACCCGATCTCCTGACAAACAAATACTCTTTATACTTTATTCATGCAGAAAGTTAAGTTTCATAATAAAATACAAATACATTTCCAGGGTCCCCAACTCTTATTTTACACACAGTTCAGGAATAAACTCTTATCTTACACAAGCATACAAGCGGAAGAATTTAAGATGTATCAGCCACGAAGTCTTCTATCACAGTCCGTACAGCAATAGGAATTCTCACCGAGTGCGCACTTTGGTCGGACCATGTCAAACTTCCAAATGTATACGCACCTTGCACTCTCTGCTTTGCTGTAAACGTTATCTTAAATGCCACGCTTTTTTCACCACCGGCAGTGAAACTGATAACCGATGGCTCCACGGAAACATCTACCCCTGCAGGAGCTTCAACATCTGCTTGGTAGCTTGCTTCGACTGGCCCCACGTTCGTGATTGTGCGCTGCACAGTGACCTGGTTCTTGAGGTTTGGCACGGCAATTGATGGGAGATTGAGAGCCAGTTGGTAGGACTCGCAGTCATTTAACAACCCCATGATGCAATTAAAGAGGTCGTTGTATTCCATCCCATCCATGTCGTAAACCAAGCCCGGGTCAACAGCCTTGTCCGGGTTCATGTGGCCACCGCCAAAGTCGAACGGATCAGCCAGTTTCCTCGGAACCCCATCTGCTTGGATCGGCATACCAAAACGATCGGTCACGGAAGCTGCAAAGGTATTCCAAAAATATATTCTGAGTTAGTCATAGCTTACAATGACTTATTTGGCAGAAATTTTTTTCTACGCTCTTGGTGTGCGTACCTGTGGTGACAATGGCAGACTTGATCATGGCAGGCGACCAGTGAGGATGAACCGACTTGAGCAGCGCGGTGACCGCTGAGACATGAGGGCATGCCATGGATGTTCCGGATTTGAACACGTAGGAGCCGCGCTGGGCCGCCAAGATGCTGACACCGGGTGCAGTCACGTCGGGCTGTACAGACATATATATGAAGGTTTTAGAGGCCACATAATGGCCGCAAGTAGATTGTTTGCGGATATTATATGTTGTATATTGTCCTAATAAAGATACTGATATATACTTTGAGTATGCCGGGGAAGTGAGTGCTTGGCCCTCTCGACGAGAAAGAGGCAACCCTCGGTGACAGCACCCCATTTCCAACAACCGTTGCCGTAGGCAAGACCTTCATCACCGGACTCCTGGCATGCCACAAGAAGACATATATGAAAACTCAGGGAAAGAAAGAAAAAAAACACTTTCATTCTGTTTCGGACAATGCGACAGTTGCGCTCTCACCCTGCCACTTGGATATACGATGAGATTCTTTGTGCAATCTCAAAATCCACCACTACGCAGGGCATAATGCCATCGCACAAGCCCAGGATTTCAAGGAGGTTGATAGTGTACTGTGCGAAGATAAGACCATTCGCGCGAGCCTTGATGGCAAGCTTTATGGCCTTGGGAAGTGCTTCCGTGGGCGGCATGTCTTTCGCATCAGCTGGTGCATAGCACAGGATAATTTTGCCAGTGACGTTGATCGACGCCACTGATTCTGCGTCGCAGCTGCACAAAAGTTTTAAGTTGCATATAGTGTTGAGTCGTGATGAACTGCAAAATAAACATGTGACCAGTGACTGCCTTATTTTGTTACCTCCCGCCATCTTTTTTTCGATAAAGGGAATATATTAATATCAAAACGATACCAATTACACCCAGCCTCTGCAACAACGCACCACCCTAATGGCACTACGGATGCACACAGCCAAAAAAAAAAAAAAACTAAGAAACAAAAGTCCCGCTACAGTATCTCGGGCCTAACAACAGCAATACATCCACCGCCAAGACAACACCTGAAATACAGAATCTCCAAAAACGACGCCTCCAAGAAGGGAATAGTGCGCGAACACCATCGTCGCCCGATCAACGATCTTAGGTTTTCACCCTGAAGATAGTCCCCGCTCTCAAAACAATGTCTCCAACAAGGTCATTGCCAGGCACAACCAGTTAAGGCCAGACCTTGGGTTTTCACCCTGAAAGGTAGGACTCTGAACTTCACCTGTGTTGTCGCCCCCACTTTCATACCGCTGCTGTGAAGCCCGGAACACCAAGCAAGTCCCTCAACAACGCGGAGACTTGAACCTCCCTTAGCTAGTCCTCCCCTCCGGCCTTCATGAACTTCTCTTCTTCCGACTTTCATCATGGACCAATAGTCACTTGATGTCAACACAGAAAAAGAGCTTCGCGCCGCTCCCTCCAGAACCAATCGGTCGGAATAAAAGCATGGGTGCGCACGACCGAATACCACCGATCCAGCAAACTCCAGGCAAAAAGCACTGTTACATTCGCCGGCGGAGCCTTCCGGAACTCAACACTCCGGCTAGATCACGAGTCCGAGGCCTCCGGTAGGTCTTCCTCTTCACGCAAGAGAGACCCTAGGACCACCGCCTTTATTCAGGTCGGACCCCCACGTCGGCGACCATCCCGGGCTGGCCACTCCAACCCTCCACCGGTGACTCCGTCGCCGGCTTCCAAGCATCTCCATCTCGCCGCCGGAACGCGGTGATAGATCGATAGATCCACCACCACCAACCGCAGGCCAACCCTCTCCGGCGAAGAAGAGGGCCACCTCCACCGTCTTACCCAAGGCTGCTGCCCCGGGCGACCTCGTGTCGCGGGTGAAGCCCAAGATCGCCTCCACTCACCGGCGAGAGGCGGGGGGAAATTGGCGCAGGCCATGAGCCTGGCCGCCGCCCACCACCAGCCCCTGTCGGAGTGCTGCGGAGAGCCGACGGGAGGAGGGAGGCCGCAGTGCTGGCCGCCGCCGCCCATCCCAACCGCGCCGGCCGAGGAGAGCCGACGGGAGAAGGGGGCGCAGCGCAGGCCGCCGCCGCCCAACCCATCCGCGCGCCCGCCATGCGTCGAGGAAGGGGATCCGGCCGCTGTCCACCAGGCGTCGACGAGGAAGGGCCCCCGCCGCCGCCACGCCCCGAGGGTCTTTGCCCCGGCGGCGCTAAAGGCGGCGGCGGCGGCGTTTAGGGCTGGGGAGTTAAGGGAGGCTGGGGCGTTTAGGGCTCACGCAACGTTAATGTCTATAATCCCCTCCCGCCATCTACAAGGTCCTTAAAGTCGTTGCTGATCACAGATGTATTGTTGGGAAGAGATTGCCCCTTCATTTTCAAATCAAGCAGATAAGTGAAGAAACTACTATAATTAAAGGAACTAAGGAAAGCTTTAGGGACGAGCTATACATTCTTATCGTTAGTTTCAACGACCTCAGCCGAATAAGTTATATTTTTGTAAAAATAATATGATTGATCATCCCTGTGCACGCTAGAGTGCATCATAGATGCGATCAGAGTTGATTTTCCCTTTCCAACTATTGATCTCACATAAAAATAATTATTTGAAGATTGTTTGTACTTACCACGAGTTTTTCTTTGTTCCCGAGCGATATCAGGGTGGGGAAAGCCCGGTCAATCGTGCTAGCGGCCACTGTCGTGACCCACGGTACAGAGTTTGACAACGTCTGTGGCACGGGCCCATCGTTCCCAGCGGCGAACACAATAGAGATCCCTCTCTGCACAGCATGCAACGTAAAGTAGAACTCAAGACCGGCCCCTCCTATCGAGATTGACAGGACGTCCACGCCGTCATGTATGGCATCGTCGATGGCCGCAAGGATCGCTGCGTCAGGGCAACTTGCACCCAACCAGCAGACCTTGTAGATACCAAGCCGCGCATGCGGTGCCCCACCACGTGCCATGCCGGTGCCTAAGCCCCCGTAGCTCACGCCTTGCACCTCCACGCCTGCGATCGTCGAGGCGACATGTGTGCCGTGTCCGCTTTGGTCCCTAGGTGATTTATAGATGCCACGGCCATACCACCGCGCGCCGATGATCTTCCGGTTGCAACTTGTGGTGTTGAAATCCTGGCCGGTCTGGCATTTCCCTTTCCACCGTGCTGGCACGGGGCCATAACCGTTGTCGTCAAAGCTTCGTGATTCCGGCCATATGCCTGTTGTAGTACGATCATATGTTGTGCATGGGGTCAACGTTTCCCAATCTTTAGTTTTTTTCTTCATGTTTTGGATTTAAGCTTGAGGTGGGATTGCAAACCTGAATCGATCACGCCGATGATTACATCTTCACCGTATTTTGCTTTTTGGAGGAGGCCTGGTTGTTGTGGTGGTTGATTATATTCAAGGCCAAGGAAGTCCCAGCTCCGAGTTGTGTGTAGTTAATTTGTGAAAGGTATTAGGCTTCACACTCACAACATCAGGGAACTCTACATTCGGAGGTATAGGTTAATTATATATGTGGATGTAATATATAAATATGCCATCTGAAGATCGACAGTACTTACTTGCTAGGGCCTCAGCTTGAGATTCAGTGAGCATTGCGGCGAAACCTGAAAATCCGTGCTTGTAACTGTAAACTATCGACTTCAAGGCTTCATCCTTGCTGTTGCCAAATAAAACAAAAATGTTAGCGATCACTTGTGCTTCGTGGTAACAATATGTAACGTGAATTACTAGAGGCTAGTACCTCCCATGAAGAGAGGTTAGTAGGTCATGGTGCGACGAGGTGACCACAGATGGATCATCATGCTTCTTGTCCCCCATATAAACGATGTAGAGCTGACGTGGCGGTCGAGAAATTAATAGTATCAGAACAAGCCGATTTAATGCAGAAACGATACGAAGTTAACTCTTCTATATAAAAAAGGGAAAGCATATCTAACTTTGCTCGACCCATTAGCTGAAAGAGGCAGCAGCGTCACCAGTAGCAGAGCACAGCAGAATCCTGTTCTCAATCCCATGTCTGGTTTCAAGAAGAGTGCTGTGTTCTTGTGTTATATCGTCTATGTGTATGGTATCTATATATAGTAGCCAGGAGGCAGGAGCAACCATGTTGTGCAAGAGCAGTTGACAGAATTGAGAAGTAAAGACTAGATCAATGTCTTAGAGGAAGCAACCATGCCTTTTTTTCGAGGAGAAGCAACTTGATTTGATCTGGTCGGCCTCAATTAAGAAACTAGTACCAAAGCGGGTATAAATATTTAGTACTCCTATTCTGTTTTCTGATGTAATGTCTTGATCGGCTTCCAGAGAAGGGTTCTATGCTCACCGGGCTTGGACGACATGACCTCCTTCATAATCATAGACTATCAAGTACCCTTCGGTAGGTAATATGTAACAAAGTTGACAAATGTCATCTGAATTTAAAATATATGAGAGAGAAGTCTGCTGCAAAAGACTTGTACAGGGAAGAGCGACCCCTTTGAGTTGACCGCAGCCTCTGCACTATAATACTTCACTTGGGTAAATGGGCTACGCACGGTGGAAGGCTTCGGTTTCTGCACGGTCCAGCTCAACAATCCCAGACAACGACACAGCCATTGCACCGCAAGAGCTATCTCTAGTCACGTCTTCTAAAACCTCCTCCAAAGGACTTTGGGGTGGCCGCCCCAACTTCCACTTCTCGTGTTGGTTTTTAGGCCCTGTCTAGGATCGGCTTACGGTCACCGTGCGCGAGCGCGAGGCCCAATCGTGAGTAGGATGATCCGATTATGCGGTGAAAACCCTAAATCGTCGTAGATCTACTCAGCTTTATCTTGATCAAGCAGGACCACCATATATTCGGACACCTTGTCCGGATCATGGGTGGATCGGCTCTTTGAGCCGATTCACGGGATAACCTGAGAGCCGATCGAGGCTCGTATTTAATGTTTACGTGTATGCCATGCAGGAAACTAAGCGAGGCATCATCCACACCTTCCTGACCGGGTATAGGTCGGGTGGCACGCCCTTGTGATAAACATCGGACGTGCGACCAGGAGGCTTTGCGGGCCGTCGCTCTGAGGGACTGGGGCCAGCCGCAGCCCTAGTTGTTCCCGGCTCTACCGTGTTGACCGTCTCTGCCCGCCAGGGGGTTTCTGACCGTCAACACATAGGTCTAGTATATGTATTCTGTCACGTATTGTACACATGTATTTGTAACCCGGTGATCAATATATATAGAGAGGTGTGAGAAGCTTAAGCCCACGCAAAACCCTAAACACGTTTTTCAACTGGGAGGTCCACTGGGAAGAAGAGCGACATGAGACGGGAGAGGTAGGGTGGCGGGACGACCGGTCGGTGGGGCGGCAGCCAGAGCTCGATCAGGGTGGGGCGGCGGCGCGCAGGGGGCAGACCTTTTTTCCTCTTCTCTAGAAAAGAGAGAACCCATTTGGGGAGAAAAGAAAAGGCTTAGGAGAATAAAAAAAAGAGGCACCCAATGGAATTACCGGGTGACTCAGCGGTGGCATTATCTGTGTAATTTCTGGAAACGAAATGGGCAAAGCAGGGGAACGATTTGAGAGGCCATAAAAAAGCTCGGGAAGCACCTCCTACGCGTGTTTTTTTTCTTTTGTATGGGAAGAGGACCTGCTTTTGGAAAAGCCTACCACGCAGCCAACCCCTTTGTTTCGTTTCGCCTGCTCGGGAAGGACGGATGATTAAGGCGCCATGAACTGTTGCACGGAGGCAGCTCACGTGAGCATGCCACCACAACGTGCCTTCCTGACCGGTGACGTTGAATCGATAGGTGAAATTCTTATTCGGCTGGATGGGGCACTGTGTTATCATCGCTGGTCCATCGGCCCAGCAGTTCAGTTGTTGCTTCACTCCATGCCTGCATAGTATGTAGGATTAGCAGACCATTTTTTTCTTTCCCACAAGAATACTGTCACAATTTGGATTGTTTGTCCGTAAGCAATTGTCTAAACTCGCCAGAAAAAGATGACGGTGACTAACACTAGAAAGGAAATGGCATAAAGGAAATGGCGGAAATGAGATGGCGGGAAGGAAATGGTGGAAAAGAAACAACGAGAAAAAAATGGAGGAAAAATACACCTGTACCGGATGGTTTGTAACAAAGCAGACAATTAAGTAGGGTTATTCTTGTGATCTCCTTCTATACATTGGATATGATCAGATGCAACCTTTGGATATAACCCCACTCATCCGGATGATTTGTATTGATGAACACAAAGAACCGAGGTCGAAGGCATATTTTGATTGATACCCCCTCTATACTGAGCTGTGAATTCTGTGGGGCTGCGAGAGGCTATTTATAGGGGGTCACAATGGCTGAAATATGGCATTTAGGAAATGGCGTGAAACAAAGTAGGGAAGAAAAGAACCGAAAAATAAGCATCAAAGAATTGACTGAAATACTTCTTTGCCAAGTGTCCATTGGTAGACACTTGGAAAAGTACCTCGTAATTAATGGCATTATCAAAGGTGGATAGCAACACGCCCACATGTCCCATGCCTTTGGCTTGAACGGCATTTCGCCGCGTGTTTTTATCCTTTTTGCCGTGTTCTTTTCTTTGACATGTGTATTCCGCATTGTGTGCTGTGTCCAAATTTATGCCGTGTGATCTTAGTGACATGGCCGTGACCGCAACTTTGTTGTGTGTTTTCCCAGCTGGATACACGACGTCGTCTTATCTTTGCAGTGTTCCGTGTTTCCCAGCATGCGACAAAGGAACCGGAACACTGCAACGTCGATTTTTCCGGTAGTGTAAGTTGGATGCATGAGATATGGAATACTAGCAAAATTAATTACCAATGAATTGTTACTCCATTTGGCGACTTGTTGACGACATGAACAAGCACCGAGTCCCCTTCTGTGACCTCGATCGTTGGGCCGGGGAGTTGCCCGTTCACCACAGTGACCAGCGTGTCATTGCATAGCTGATCCAACTTCATCTGGCTCACCTATACATTTCGAGCAAATCTTAAGATCAAACCTTTAATTATGGTATATCCCTATATATATGTTGTGATTTTGGTACTAGACAAAGGAATTCTGACAAGTCAAAAGTGAGAGCTAGCTAGGAGCGCTTACTACGAATGTGTGCTCGACGATCGCCGCTTCACCACGGCCGGCAGCCGCTGCTAGAACCGCAGCAAGGAAGAAGACGACGCACGCGGCGGCCATAGTTGGCACAAGCAGGTGGCTAGCTTCGCGGCGGAGGGATGATGTTACACACCGTCGTCGGTAAAACTTGTGGCACTGAACTTCAAAGCACAGGTGGTTCTCTCTCGGCACCAGCTAGCTACAGCATGCATATAGAGCTCCTGGCCGATTCTCTCGCTCTTGCACATGGTTCCCCAAGTGCCCTCACAGCTCGATCGTTGCCTTTACTTGATCTAGACGAGAGCTGTTGGAAGTTTGGAACTCTTCCTCGAGTCAACCCCCCGGTTTCTGTGTCCGCGTGCGTGCTTGGAAAGTATAATACTACGCTACTAGTACTCTACTACTACCTCCATTCTAAGGTTTAAGATCTATAATTTTTTTAAGAAAAGTCAAACTATGTCAAATTTGATTAATTTTTTATAAAAATCGTGGCATGAGTACAATACAATCGATACCGTTCATCCTCTTCTTTATTATTCAACCATCCGTGGCATGAGCATGATACAATCGATACCGTAATCTGCTGTTACACTCCACAAGCTCTAAATAATAAGTAGATCTTTGTGACTTAACCATGCCATGGACGAGATTGTCCTTTGAAATTAACGAAACTTGTGCCATAGTTGCATGCTCCGCTTGGGTTAATTTGCCATTCCCTAGCACGCAGGAAATTACCACACTCGCTGCAAAAGTGCCATTACTTGCTCCATTTTTATTCACTTCGTATTCTAGATTAAGTCAAAGTTAAATATTATAAAGTTTAGGACATCGAACCACGTGACCTAAGCCCCGTGCGGCGGCACCATGCGCCGCACCGGGGCTCCTCTGCCCGCCGCTCAAGGGGCCCTCCCCTCATCTGCTCCCCTCCCTTCGCCACCGCCGAGGCGCCACCGAGCAAAGCCAGTGTGGTGGTGGGGCCCCTACTGGATGCGGCTAGGCGTGGCGGCGACGCACGTTGTTTCTCCATCGGCTGCGGTGGTGCTCGACGACAGCGGCCAGAGGCGCGGGTGGTGTGCGCTACGGGGAGTTTCGGCCCGAGAGGGCTCCAAACTCCTTCGCCTTTTCCTGCGTGTGGCGATGGCCTGCTGGTCTGCCTGCATCACCTGGGCATCGAGCGGCAGCCCCGGGCATGGCGGCGACCTGCTCCTTCCACCGGAGGTGGGCAGCGAGATATGGTGGATCACAAGATCCCATGTCTTGCACAATAAAGGAGGCGGCGGTCCTAGGGTTCCTTCAGTGCGAAGACGAAGATCAACTTCATGCATGGCCTCGCTAATCTGTCCCGGAGCGGTGAGTTTTGGAAGGATCCATCGGCGAACTCCCATGGACACATCATGTCTTGACATCGCTGGATCGGATTGAATTCGGTCATGCGCGCCCATATTGTTTTGGGTTAATTATTGGTTTTCCACTACAGCCTGCACAACACTTAGTTTTACCACTAGAGCAGAATGGTGCGGGCCGTATCTTACAGGTAGGACCGCACAATGACAAATAGGGTGAAGACCGAACATCTAGGGGCTCTTCTGTCTTGCTAAACATTGGGGGATTAGTGTTCTGGAAATTTTTCAGCTTAGATCCAGGATGATCATGGTTTCCGTTGCCCTGGTTGTTCTGAGCTAACTGTTGCAGTACGACAAGGTTGGCTTGTCGCTCAGCTCTTTCTACTTCTCGATCTGCCATCATCATTTGCAACATCTGCATCATTGCATCTTGGTTGGTGTTGTGGGTTGGTGGGGCCATCTGAACATTTGAGATAGATCATGAGATAAGAGGGAATTTTCTATGGCTTGTTTGGTTTAAGTTTGAAAAGTTCAAAACTTGAAAACTTGAGTAGTGTCGAGGGGGTAAAACCAACAACACTTTTTCATTCATACCAAACATCACATATTACAAAGCTAACACACCGTTGGTTTTAAGAACCATTCACTCGCTCTACGATACAAGGGACAAATACAAACTCACACCTACTCAAGTGCTTTAGTGATACTACTCTTCATCCGGAATGGTGGTTTCTTCATCTTCATGGGTAATGGGCTTGGCGAAAGGCGCGGGCGTTGTCCAGCTCCTTGCGGGTCTTGTACAACATGAAGTCCAGGTAAGTAACATAGTGGTTCATCTCCGGGTGCGGTGGCATGGTTATTGGTCTTCCCATGGGATCATGTCTTGGGCAGTAAACAAAGTGAGTGTTCTTGATCCTGTTCACATTCTGTCCACACAGACGGGCAATTGCTTCTTGCATGGCTTTGGCTATTCCTTCCTTCCAAGTGTTTCCCCTTACAGAAAACCAGATGGTTTCCCGAATTGGGGCTCCTAGCTTTCCTCTCAGATCTGCAGTAATTTCCCACTGAGGTTGTTGATGACCCACAAGTATAGGGGATCGCAACAGTCTTCGAGGGAAGTAAAACCCAAATTTATTGATTCGACACAAGGGGAGGTAAAGAATACTTATAAGCCTTAACAACTGAGTTGTCAATTCAGCTGCACCTGAAAAAGCACTAGCAACAGGGGTGATGTGAAAGTAGTAGTGATATGAGAGCAGTAGTAACAGTAACACAGCAGCAGTAGTAGTAATATGAGAGCAATGGCACCAGAAAACAGTTGACATGTAGAACAAGTATATGATGATGAAATATGGACCGGGGTTCCCAGCTATCTACACTAGTGGTAACTCTCCAATAACAAGTGTTGGGTGAACAAATTACGGTCGGGCAATTGATAGGATTGAAATAGCATTAAGACAAAATATCAAGATCATTAATCATGTAGGCATGTTTTCCAATAATAGTCGTACGTGCTCGCAATGAGAAACTTGCACAACATCTTTTGTCCTACCAGCCGGTGGCAGCCGGGCCTCAAGGGAAACTACTTGGATATTAAGGTACTCCTTTTAATAGAGCACCGGAGCAAAGCATTAACACTCCGTGAAAACATGTGTCCCTCACATCACCGCCATCCCCTCCGGTTGTCCCGATTTCGTCACTTCGGGGCCTTTGGTTCCGGACGGTGACATGTGCATACAACTTGTAGATACAATCTAAGCAATAAGTATAGAGCTCAAATCTAAGATCATGCCACTCGGGCCCTAGTGACAAGCATTAAGCATAACAAGATTGCAGCAACAATAACTTCATAAACTTTGTAGATAGACAATCATAACGTAACAATCCATCGGATCCCGACAAACACAACACCGATTACATCAGATGAATCTCAATCATGTAAGGCAGCTCATGAGATCATTGTATTGAAGTACATGGGGGAGAGAATACCAACTAGCTACAGCTGGAACCCGTAGTCCATGCGGGAACTACTCACGGAGCATGATGGAGGCGATGGCGTTGATGGAGATGGCTTCCGGGGGCACTTCCCCGTCCCGACAGGGTGCCGGGACAGAGACTTCTATCCCCCGAATTGGAGTTTCGTGATGGCGGCGGCGCCCCTGAAGTCTTTCTGGAGTTTTGTCAAGAGTTACGGTGTTTTTAGGTCGAAAGGGGTTATATAGGCGAAGAGGCGGCACAGGAGGGCTGACAGGGTGGCCCCACCCTAGGCCGGCGCGGCCAGGGTCTGGCCCGCACCGCCTTATGGTGTGGTGGCCCCCTGGCCCTTCTCCGACTCTTCTTCGGTGTTCTGGAGCCTTCCGGGAAAAATAGGAGGTTTGACGTTGATTTCGTCCAATTCCGAGAATATTGCCCGAACAGCCTTTACGGAACCAAAAACAGCAGAAAACAGGAACCGGCATCGTGGCATCTTGTTAATAGGTTAGTTCCGGAAAATGCATGAAATCATCATAAAGTGCAAGCAAAACATGTAAGTATTGTCATAAAACAAGCATGGAACGACAGAAATTATGGATACGTCGGGGACGTATCAGCATCCCCAAGCTTAGTTCCTGCTCGTCCCGAGCAGGTAAACGATAAAAAGAATAATTTCTGTAGTGACATGCTACTTACATAACCTTGATCATACTATTACAAAGCATATGAAATGAATGAAGTGACTCAAGTCAATGATCTATAGTTGCTAACAAATAGATAACATATAGCAAAACTTTTCATGAAGAGTACTTTCAAGACAAGTATCAAAAGTCTTGCACAAGAGTTAACTCATAAAGCAATAAGTTCAAAGTAAAGGCATCGAAACAACACAAAGGAAGATATAAGTTTCAGCGGTTGCTTTCAACTTGTAACATGCATATCTCATGGATAATTGTCAACACAAAGTAATATGATGAATGCAAATATGCAAGTATGTAAGAATCAATGCACAGTTGACACAAGTGTTTGCTTCTAAGATGGAAGGAAGTAGGTAAACTGACTCAACATAAAGTAAAAGAATGGCCCTTCAAAGAGGAAAGCATCGATTGCTATATTTGTGCTAGAGCTTTGGTTTTGAAAACATAAAGAGAGCATAAAAGTAAAGTTTTGAGAGGTGTTTGTTGTTGTCAACGAATGGTAGTGGGCACTCTAACCCCCTTGCTAGACAAACCTTCAAGAGCGGCTCCCATGAATTATTTTTATTTTTGGGTGGCACTCCTTCCAACCTTTCTTTCACAAACCATGGCTAACCGAATCCTCGGGTGCCTGCCAACAATCTCATACCATGAAGGAGTGCCTTTTTATTTTAGTTTCATTATGATGATGACACTCCTCCCAACCTTTGCTTACACAAGCCATGGCTAACCGAATCCTCGGGTGCCGTCCAACAATCACATACCGTGGAGGAGTGTCTATTTTTGTTAATTAATTTGGGACTGGGAATCTCATTGCCAGCTCTTTTTGCAAAATTATTGGATAAGCGGATGAAGCCACTAGTCCATTGGTGAAAGTTGCCCAACAAGATTGAAAGATAAACACCACATACTTCCTCATGAGCTATAAAACATTGACACAAATCAGAGGTAATAAATTTTGAATTGTTTAAAGGTAGCACTCAAGCAATTTACTTTGGAATGGCAGGAAATACCACATAGTAGGTAGGTATGGTGGACACAAATGGCATAGTGGTTGGCTCAAGTATTTTGGATGCATGAGAAGTAATCCCTCTCGATACAAGGCTTAGGCTAGCAAGGCTATTTGAAGCAAACACAAGTATGAACCGGTACAACAAAACTTACATAAGAACATATTGCAAGCATTATAATACTCTACACTGTCTTCCTTGTTGCTCAAACACTTTTACCAGAAAATATCTAGACCTTAAGAGAGATCAATCATGCAAACCAATTTCAACAAGCTCTACGGTAGTTCTCCATTAATAGGCTTAGACTACATGAAAAAAACTTAATCATGATCTACTTGAGAGCTCAAAACAATTGCCAAGTGTCAAACTATCCAAGACATGATGAGGCATTTTCTGTTTCCAACCAAATATAAATAAGTGCAATAGCTTCCAACTTTTATCATTGATCATTAAAAATAAAACGAAGAACACGAGTGTTCATATGAAAAAGCGGAGCGTGTATCTCTCCCAAACAAGGATTGCTAGGATCCGATCTTATTCAAACAAAACAAAAATAAAAGCACACAAACGCTCCAAGTAAAGCACATATGATGTGACCGAATAAAAATATAGTTTCAGGGGAGGAACCTGATAAGTTGATGAAGAAGGGGATGCCTTGGGCATCCCCAAGCTTAGACGCTTGAGTTTTCTTGAAATATGCAGGAATGAACCACGGGGGCATCCCCAAGCTTAGACTTTTCACTCTTCTCGATCATATATCATCCTCCTCTCTTGACCCTTGAAAACTTCCTTCACACCAAACTTCTCATAAACTTCATTAGAGGGGTTAGTACTCAAAATTTTTGAATCCACCTTGGTCCTGTAGTGGCACATTGCAAGAACTCAATAAAACATTAGCTACAGCTCTCCATGTCTAGAAAACCTCGCTTAAAGTCCACAAGAGACAATGCAAAAAAAACAGAGACAGAATCTGCCAAAACAGAATAGCCAGTAAAGACGAATTTTAAATAAATACTTCCGTTGCTCAAATCAGAAAACTCAAAACTAATGAAAGTTGCGTACATATATGAGGAACACGCACGTAAATTGGCATATTTTTCTGAGTTACCTACAGAGAGAACTGCCCAGATTCGTGACAGATAGAAATCTGTTTCTGCGCAGAAATCCAAATCTAGTATCAACCTTCGATTAGAGGCTTCACTTGGCACAACAAAACACAAAACTAAGATAAGGAGAGGTTGCTACAGTAGTAAACAACTTCCAAGACACAAATATAAAACGAAGTACTGTAGCAAAATAACACATGGGTTATCTCCCAAGAAGTTGCTTTCTTTATAGCCGTTAAGATGGGCTCAGCAGTTTCGATGATGCACTCGCAAGAAATAGTATTTGAAGCAAAAGAGAGCATCAAGAGGCAAATCCAAATCACATTTAAGTCTAACATGCTTCCTATGGAAAGGAATCTTGTACACAAATAAATTCATGAAGAACAAAGTGACAAGCATAAGAAGATAAAACAAGTGTAGCTTCAAAATTTTAAGCATATAGAGAGGTGTTTTAGTACCATGAAAATTTCTACAACCATATTTTCCTCTCTCATAATAATTTTCAGTAGCTTCATGAATAAACTCAACAATATAACTATCACATGCAGCATACTTTTCATGATTTCCAAACACATAATTTTTATCAAGTTCAAGAATAGTGGAATTAAAACTTTCAAACTTACTTTTATTAATAATATAACAAGGTAGGTGATCAATATCAATAGATAGGGTACTCATAGAATAAGTCAAGAACTCTCCAATCCCATTTTCATTAGTAGCACAATTAATATTATCAAGTAACATAGGACCATCATCTAGAGCTTTATCATAAACATTTGCCAAGCAAAATTCTTTAGTACCATGCATTTCGACATCAGGCACAAACAAAGCATTATCATAAGATTTATCAAAGTAGCATGGATTATCATATATAACAGTAGCATAATCATTCTCACAAGTATTACTCATAGGTACTATTTCAAGAGAATCCACAGGAACATAACATTCAACCTCTTCCGGTAAGCATGGAGGACAATCAAATAGTGTAAGAGATAAAGAGTTACTCTCATTAGAAGGTTGACATGGGTAGCTAATCCATTCTTCCTCCTTTTGTTCGTCGCTCTCCTCTTCTTTTTCATCCAATGAGCTTTCGGGTTCATCAATTTCCTCCTCTTTTTCATCCAATGAGCTTTCGGGTTCATCAATTTCTTCTTCCATCGGTTCCTGCAAATTGTGAGTGCATTCTTGTGCATTAATGTGTCTCTCTTTATAATCAAGGATATAAGGATTCCTACTTGTAGCATTCTATGCAAGAATTAAGGATAGTAGAGACATAATCTTTAAGGCCCTTACAAACAACACAAGTTTCATAATTCTCAACCATGAAGGATTCTATCTCGGAGGCTCCCATAAATAAGACAAATTGTTCTACCTCTTCGAACCCATAATGAATATAGCAATTCCGATTATAGTTCTTAATTAAAAATTCCTCACTAAAGCCACATTGAAATTTAAGATGTTTAGTATCCTGTTGAGAGCAACAGTTTATATCATGGCGTTCAAGCAAGATTTTAGCAATTGTATTCAATTTTTCTATCATAGCACTCATTATTTTACCAGTTCTTGATTCTCTATAACAATTATAACATTCTATAAGCTCCAAGTAGGTTGTTGGTTCTCCCATAACAGCAGTTTTTAATTTTTTTGGTTTTTCAAATTTTTATGGATTTTTGGGTATATGAGACAAATAAAACAAGACAAAAGTAAACTAAGCAAACTAATACTAGACAGAAATAAACTAAGCACAAATAAACTAGACAAAAGTAAACTAAGCAAAACAAAATAAAATAAAACAGAGAGAGATGTAGAGTGTACTCCCCAGGTGAACTTATGAGTAGAGCTATGCCTCCCCGGCAACGGCGCCTGAAAATAGTCTTGATGACCCACAAGTATAGGGGATCGCAACAGTCTTCGAGGGAAGTAAAACCCAAATTTATTGATTCGACACAAGGGGAGGTAAAGAATACTTATAAGCCTTAACAAGCTGAGTTATCAATTCAGCTGCACCTGGAAAAGCACTAGCAACAGGGGTGATGTGAAAGTAGCAATGATATGAGAGCAGTAGTAACGAGTAACACGGCAGCATTAGTAGTAATATGAGAGCAATGGCACCGGAAAACGATTGACATGTAGAACAAGTATATGATGATGAAATATGGACCGGGGTTCCCAGCTATCTACACTAGTGGTAACTCTCCAATAACAAGTGTTGGGTGAACAAATTACGGTCGGGCAATTGATAGGATTGAAATAGCATTAAGACAAAATATCAAGATCATTAATCATGTAGGCATGTTTTCCAATAATAGTCGTACGTGCTCGCAATGAGAAACTTGCACAACATCTTTTGTCCTACCAGCCGGTGGCAGCCGGGCCTCAAGGGAAACTACTGGATATTAAGGTACTCCTTTTAATAGAGCACCGGAGAAAAGCATTAACACTCCGTGAAAACATGTGTCCCTCACATCACCGCCATCCCCTCCGGTTGTCCCGATTTCTGTCACTTCGGGGCCTTTGGTTCCGGACAGTGACATGTGCATACAACTTGTAGATACAATCTAAGCAATAAGTATAGAGCTCAAATCTAAGATCATGCCACTCGGGCCCTAGTGACAAGCATTAAGCATAACAAGATTGCAGCAACAATAACTTCATAAACTTTGTAGATAGACAATCATAACGTAACAATCCATCGGATCCCGACAAACACAACACCGATTACATCAGATGAATCTCAATCATGTAAGGCATCTCATGAGATCATTGTATTGAAGTACATGGGGGAGAGAATACCAACTAGCTACAGCTGGAACCCGTAGTCCATGCGGGAACTACTCACGGAGCATGATGGAGGCGATGGCGTTGATGGAGATGGCTTCCGGGGGCACTTCCCCGTCCCGGCAGGGTGCCGGGACAGAGACTTCTGTCCCCCGAATTGGAGTTTCGCGATGGCGGCGGCGCCCCTGGAGTCTTTCTGGAGTTTTGTCAAGAGTTACGGTGTTTTTAGGTCGAAAGGGGTTATATAGGCGAAGAGGCGGCGCAGGAGGGCTGACAGGGTGGCCCCACCCTAGGCCAGCGCGGCCAGGGTCTGGCCCGCGCCGCCTTATGGTGTGGTGGCCCCCTGGCCCTTCTCCGACTCTTCTTCGGTGTTCGGAGCCTTCCGGGAAAAATAGGAGGTTTGGCGTTGATTTCGTCCAATTCCGAGAATATTGCCCGAACAGCCTTTCTGGAACCAAAAACAGCTGAAAACAGGAACTGGCACTGTGGCATCTTGTTAATAGGTTAGTTCCGGAAAATGCATGAAATCATCATAAAGTGCAAGCAAAACATGTAAGTATTGTCATAAAACAAGCATGGAACGACAGAAATTATGGATACGTCGGGGACGTATCAGTTGTCTTCCAGACTGATCATTGAGTGGTAATCCAAAGAACTCGGGATATGGGCGTCCTAAGTATTCAGCTAGTTGCTTCAAATCCTTCTCGAACATTAGGTTTCCTCCGTGGCCAAGCTGGTAGGACTCATAGTGGTACTCCATCTATGAGCAATTAGGATGAGTAGGTTAGAGAAGTGATCAAGTGTGCAAAATTTTATGTAGAATTACAAGGAAAAGTAGAGCATGGATGTCTTATTTTGAAAAGATCTCAAGGATAAGAGTGAGATTAAGTTTTCATAAATATTCACTTCATTTGTTTTGAAACTAAGTTTTTCAGACGTCCATTCTAACTAGTGTCTCCTAAGGTCAAACAATGGCTCTGATACCAACTTGTCAACACCCGGATTTTTGAGTCCAGATGCCTATTATGCCATACATCGCAATCCCAGGAATATTGTTTTTGCGAGACATAATAGATTAATATCACAGAACATCATTCATTACAAACCATAATTGTCTTACATCGAAGGATCACATGATCCAGTCTTACAACAGAGGGGATCTAGAGATCCAAATACAAAACACATAGCGGAAGTGAAGTAGCTGTCGTGGTCCATCTGTTTCACAGACAACTTTTGACGTCAGGAGTAGTCCTAGTTATCATAGACGTCCTGCTGTCCATCTTCTTGGTACTGATGCTCCTCTTCATAGCCTGGCCATTTGAATAGCCAGGGACAAAGCCATGAGTACTTTAAAGTACTCGCAAACTAATACTAGTGTAAGTACTATCAACTATAGCAATGAGGTTCTAAGCTCTAGGTTCATTTGCATAAAGCCAGTTTTATTTCATAAGCACTTAGTAGTAAAAGACTCTTTAATTGCCTACTGACTCAAGTGGGAACATTAGTGTCATTCCCACAACTCTGTTGTGATTCAAGTCAAATTCACCTTTCAAGTTCAAGTCACTAGTCATATGTCACATTTTGAAAATGGGCTGATGACGGAACAGTATGGCCTTTCCAACCGTCCATAACCGTGGACACGGCTATTCGAATAGGTTTACACTCTGCAGAGGTTGTACAATTGTGCCACAACTTTTGATTACATCCGTCGAGGATAGCCCTGAATAATCATACTCAGTATGCGGATCCTCAACCATAACCTTTCACTTACATATCCTAGTATAGACACATCTCCCCATGAGCTTGGCCTCCCAGTGATACAAACCGTCATCCTGGGAACTGCACAGGGCTTGGGTCGGACATTCACCTCATTTCACGTCATTTCACATCATTTCACTTTCAACGGAGGCAACCTCGGCATAACCCCTATGACGCTTGTTTAGAGGGAACCCATACTAAAATACATAAACTTCCAGTTAAGCCCTACCCATAATCAGGTATTATGGGGGTACTCAAAAATTGGAATGGTATCGCATCCGAACCCAACCATCAGTTTTTGTAAAATTCACCATGTCATTCACAAGTCATATTCACCTTCAAAATCTTTCAATAGAATGACTCATCATTCCAAGGTTTTCAAAGTCATTGGATTTCACATGTTTCCCTTCTAGAATAGTCAATTTTAGTTTTAGCACTAGCAACTAGTCATGAGGGGTGCTAACTAACTTGTAGCTTTCTAGGCTAACTTTGATGCTCTTGTACTACTCCTTATCTAGACTCAAGTCAACTAAAAAGTAAACCTTGATAATCAAAGTAAAAGCTTTGTAAGGTAAAAACTGGGACTTGGAAAGTAGAACACAAAGTAGTATGGTATTGGTGCCTTGCTCAAGTAGAGCTTGCACTTGGGTAACTTGCAAGAGTATAGCTTGCCTTGATTGGTACAGTGATCAAAGTTTTCTTCCTCTTCCTCGTAGACTTCTTCTTCCTGGTAGCACTCGGGACTAGCGTCTATAAATAAATACAAGATACACAATCACCAAACAAATACTTAAGTAAACTAGTAACCATAATGGTTCACACAAGATGACCTATTATCATCACAATCATCCATACTAGGGTTTTACTTTTATTTACTTTGAAAAGTAATTTCCTGTCATTGAAAATGTTTATTAGGATTTCTATTTAGTTCTTTGGAGAAACAATTTCCTCTCATTTAGTCTTGTTAAGATTTAACCTCCTCAAATAATAAGGTATGAACACATGTTGACCAAGGTCAACACTTCATATTTATCATTTGGGAAAATGATTTAAATGAGATTCATCATCTCATGCAATTTAAATACTAATTGAAAAGATTTAATATCACCAAGTAATTAAATATGAGATTCTAAAAACTAGGCTATTATCTCATATTGAATTACTTGATAAAATGATTTAAATGAGAGGAAACCTCTCATACTTTTTACAATTAATTTTGGGTGATTTAAATGGACTAGAAATGGTCACATAGCCATCATTTTTCTCTAGCCCATGATCATGCAAACAACTATGTTATGTTTTTACATAAACAATTAGTGTATTTGAAATGTGAATTATGAGAGGTGGAAACACCTCAAAATTCATCATGGTTGATTTTCTAAAACTGTTTGAATTTGAAAATGGGTCTGCCTTGTTATTTTTTCTACATTAATTCTACAACAGATCTAGGGTTGAGGCCAGTGTAGTTGGTTAGAGATTTTCATAAGCTTTCCAACGATACCAAATTCATAAAATTTGGCCCAATGGATCTTCCTAAATTTAAATTTGAATTTGGTTCCAGTATTGAATTTACTCTAAATGGATTAATTCGAATTTGAAATTGTGGGCTACGCGGGAAAACTTCACGGGCCAGGAGAAAAAGAAAAACGGGCCAGCCCAGCAGTGTGTCTCGCACACGCGGGCGAGATGTCAAGAGGTCCCACGCGTCAGCGACACTTAACCAGCGAAGCGGTAAGTTTCAATGGGGGCCGTAGGATTAGAAATGGATCGGATGCGTGAGAGGGCGTCGTTGTCTCCGGCGAGAGGAGGCTACTGGAGCGGCGAGGGTAGGGGTTGGCGAGCTCACTGGCGGCCGGCGGTCGTGGGGGTTGTCGCAGGACGATGTTGCGGAGGATGAGGAAGCGTCTGGTACATGTGGCGTCGCCGGAGGTGGCTCCAATCGACGGCTGCGTCTGCGGTGGCTCCGCGGACTCCGGCGAGAAATTGAGTGGCTACCGGCGGTAATGTGAGGTGGAGAGGAGTCGAGGAGAGTCAGAGAGGAGAGGGGAAGGCGATGGTGTGAAGAAATGGCTCGGGGGAGGCCCCCTTTTATAGATGCGAGGTGGTGCCGTGGGTGCACGGGGCATGGTCATGGTGGCGACGGCGTTTGGAGCGGCGAAGGGGCAAGGGAGGGGGCGCGTGAGGTCACTGGCATCATGGCGAGCAGAGCGAGCGTGACGGCGCAGCACAAGGAGGACGAGGGCGTGCGGGCGACGTCAAGGTCTCCGCAGTACCGTGGCGGAGGTTGGTGATGATGGCGATGGCGACGGAGCACGGGCGAGGGTGTGGTCGTGTCTGGCGCCTTTCTGCTGGAGTGGCGCGTGCGCGTGCGAGAGAAGGGAGCGAGGGGAGGACGGATGTGACGGCACGAGCGTGCGCACTGGCGCGTCCAGTGACATGTCTGGGCGCGCTCTAGCGTGGCCTGGCGTGTCTGGGCGCGTCTGGGCACATCTGGTTCTGGTCGTTGCCATGCTCGTCTTCGACCAGGGAAGGTACGAGCGTGCGCTGGAGGGTGTGTTGAGCCTCGTTGACATGGTGAAGGGGACCAGGGAAGAATGGAGAGGAGGAGTGGCATGGTGATGCCAAAGTGCTCGGCATGGCATACTTTTGATCATTTCTCCACTTTTATCAGTGCTGCAGTGCATGGCTTGATCCAGAGGAGGTACCGGGGTTGTGATGATCACAAATGGTCCCCGGTTTAGCCCAAGATCCAATGGGTTTTAGCATGTATTCACTTTCCAGATTATTGCACACAAGGTGCTCGACCAAATGGCCGCATGAAACTAAAGTTGGAATTTTGCAAAGAGTTTTGGGGGAGTGGATTCAAATATGATTTGGCACACAATGGTGGTGGTGGTGTGCAAAATGGAAGTGGTTTGTGAAAATTCAAAATAGACATGATCTTAATTCTGATTCAACATCACAACTTGGCATCCTTACATTAAGCAATGGAGAAAGATTTTGCTATGTTGGTCTTTACCAAAGTTGTTCGCCTTGATGAGGTCTTGGATGAGGTACAAAGAGTTGGGAGAGTTTGGTTTAAGAATCTCTTAATACAGGGGCTCAAAGAGGGTAAGATGTTAAAATTGTCACATGTGACCATTATCACATGTCACTTGAATTTGATTTTTCTTTTGATTTGATTTGGATTTTCTTGATTCAAAAGTGATTCTTATTGGTTTAGTAACATTTCCAGACTATTGGCACAAGTCAATATGGCCTTGGTTGAAGATTTGTAAAAATGGCCATAGCCTCATATGAGGTGATATTCTTATTTTTCTTTTTCTTCTATCTTGTTTCACTTGATTCACTTGGGCATGGTTTAGGGTCCATTTAGGGTTAGATTGGGTTTAGTAATGGTTTCAAACCATTTGGGTAAAGTATGAGGTCATAGGTCAAGATTCGCCATTATGGCTACTAGCAATAATCGGCGCGGCGGCACGCCGCGCCATATAGTGGCTGATGATGGTAATTTTTAAGGTGCTCAGACGCTAGGGCGTAGTACTGTAGTGGCTCAGATGAACTCAATTGAAGAAGAAGGGAAACTTTTTAAGGTGCGTAGTAGTGTAGTGGCTCAGATGAACTCAATTGAAGAAGAAGGGAAACTTTTTAAGGTGCTCCGACGCTAGGGCGTAGTAGTGTAGTTGCTCCGATAAACTCAATGGAAGAAGAAGGGAAACACCTAGATTCTAATGAAGAGAGAACTCAATGAGGCTTGGATCAGCTAGGGTGGGTAATTATATCGAAAGAAAAAATGTTTATAGTGGTTTAGTGGCCCAACAAGTTTAGTGTTTGGTCCGTTTCATCATCTAGGCCGGCCAAAAGAATTCACTTGTGAGCGGATCCTTCTAATCGACGTTAGACAACATAAGTTGCTCTTTTTTTTGGCGGAAATTTATTTTTTCCTATCCAATTTGTCTCATTGGTAGTAGCCTGAGGAGCTTCTTCTCGGACTCTCGCCGGTAAGGGAGCTACCAGGGATGGCGACACATGCTGTTAGGAGAGGGGAGGGGAGATGGACAAGGGAAAGGAGAGACTGGTGCCATGGTGAGGGGCAGGTCATATTAGCCAAACGCAGAGGCGGCGAAGGCTTTGCCGGCGTGGGAGTGACTGTGACAGATGCAGCGTCGGCAATTCACTTCTGCTGTGGCGGCGAAAGTGGAACGCAACGGCACGTGGATTGGTCTGTGTACATGGAGTGGCCCGGGGCTTCTGATTTGTAAATCAGATGTTTGCTTGGGCGGAGTGGAACTTGTGGGCATCAGATGTTGCTTTGCAGGGAGCTATCTGAAGTAAGTTCAGTCGATCTAAATTTAGTAGGTACACTTTTCTGCTAGCACAAACGCTCTAAATTGATATCTGTATCTAGCTAGCATGAAAGCATGAAATTTGAGCATAAGGGAACATGTTAGTGTCATCAATGGTTAGCAGTATAAATTGATTGATTATGAGCATGGTTTTGAATAGCGTGCTATATCGCCTCTATAGTGGCTCTATAGCATTTTAAGGAAGGTGCCGCTGAATAAATTCATGTACATTTGCTCACTATTAGCATGCTATAGCACCAAAATAGTGGATTTTAATGGATGTTGCTATTTGTTAGAACGCGCTATTTTTTTTCATTGATTATGACACACACATGAGGAAAAACATAAACTAAACACTGCCAATAACTGAATATATGTTCTTAATATACACATAGTGGATCGTACTACATCTTATAAAAGCAGGAGATGCTAAGCAAATATATATGAAATCATACTGGCATGCACCACAAGTCTCGGTGTTTATCACAATGACATACAACATATAACTTTCTCATTCTTCACATACCCTAGACTGGAGACACATATGCTATAGGCCAAACATGCTAAACATGTATGCACACAGTTTATTCCATCGGTAGAGATCTGCTGAGAGAATGAAAAATAATAAAAAAATTAAGTATTAGAAAAGCATCAGGCAGTACACATTTGTACATAAATGTAATAGGCACTGACCAGAATGTGGTAGCCAGAAATATGGGCAGCATATCACTCTAAAGGCTTGTTAACAACTCCCGTTACACAATATTACTTGTCTGCGTACAGGGATTGCCATCAGCGATAATGATATCACATCAGGACAAAAAGCTTACAAAGCCCATAATCTGGATATGCAGCTTGATCATTTTTGAGGAGTGATACGCAAATAAACTGGACGCGGCAGTAGCTATAAAACAGCTATTTATCATCCATACGCATACACTTACTCATCTCCCTTTTTCCCATCAGGATGAAAGTGCTGCAAGGCATATGGAAACTTTAGCTAAGGAAACTGGATCAATGAACAGAAGCACAATACTCTCGAAGCAACAAGATAACCTAATATATTAACTTGGCAGTGAATTAACAAAGAAATGGATAACGACTAAGAGATTCCTATCAGAAAACAATAACATAGGAAAGCAAGTTATGGATCTCTAGAAACACACAAATTCCTAAACCAAAACGTTGCTATTCGTTCTGAAGGAAATAACAGATCTCCTTAAGTGAGATGACATACTCATATTGGTAGCAATTGTGTTAACTCATAAACATAATGGCCGAATGCATATCCATGTTTTTGTTGGATAATTAGGCACAATTTCCATGATTACTTCCAGAATATAAAGCATGATGACAACAACTACTAACATGTGAAACTCGAACATACTAGATGCATTAATCAACATGAGTAGCA